>NC_139993.1:4622648-4826409 GCF_964263955.1 Coregonus lavaretus | reverse complement strand
CTGCAGAAATACCTAGTAGGTCTCTCCAAATATAAGAACCAGAAAATTAGACACTGGGAGCTTTTGAATTTAAAATACATGCTAAATGATGAAAAGCCTCGAGGGTTGCAATAAGTAGAAAATAGTATAAATAGGTCTGCCTGGGTTGGTGTAGGTCAGTCATTGTGGTTGAGTGGGGTGGGTTATCTGTCTTGTTTGAGTTGATCATTTGGTCAGTATGAATGCATCTGTTTGACTAAACCGACGGTTTGACGCGTCTTGTACTTGTCAATGACACTCGGTTGTTCGTCTGAACCGTTTCTTCAAAACATTTGATTCAATTGTTCATCCTGCTACTAATTCTGTTTAATCCATTGTGATTTGATAGATTGTGGTCAGGTTGGATGATTAATCTGTCTCATTCGGGTTGCTGAGTTGGACAGTCTGATTGATCTGTTTGATTCGACTGCTAAACTCGTGCTTTCAATCGTCGGGGTCACTCGGTTGCTCATCTGATGCGTCTGTTCGATTCGGTCGATTCGTTTGATTCATTTTGCTGATCGCTCTGTCTGGGTCATTTCGACACGGGCGGCTGTCCAGCTGGTTGAGCGATCAGACAATAACATGTTAAGTCCTTTGAATACCACTATAAACGTGTAGCGAAAGTGTATCGTTTATAGGCTGCTTAGGTAGGCAGAAATCCTGTGTAATACCGCTCCTTTTTCTGTGTTGAGGAAGTGTAACAGAAAAAATAGGGCAGAATTGACAGGTCGCTTAGGAAAGCGTAGTAGAAGTCCAGGTGTGTAGAGAAAGTGTAACACCTGGGCTAAATAAATATAAATCCTGTGGATACCGCTTTGGAGAGCTAAAATTCCAGAGGTCTGAACGGGCAGGTAGGGCATCATCCTGTGTTGTGGTGATGCCAAAATTAGGTAGGGTCGATCAGGTAAAAAAAAAAAAGTTAGGTAATCCGGCGTAGGTGACACCATAAATTGGAGTAACACCGGTCATCCTGAGTAGGTGAATGGGTTAAATAGTCACAAGGGCTTAAACATTTTGATGAAGTATTAAATAGAGTAGGTCTGCTCATCTTGTGTGAGTGAGTGGTTTTGCTTTGGCGGCTGTGAGTCATTCAACTGTCTGATTCATTTGGGTACAAGTGGCTGCTCATCTACAGTGGGGAAAAAAAGTATTTAGTCAGCCACCAATTGTGCAAGTTCTCCCACTTAAAAAAATGAGAGAGGCCTGTAATTTTCATCATAGGTACACGTCAACTATGACAGACAAATTGAGAAAACAAATTCCAGAAAATCCCATTGTAGGATTTTTAATGAATTTATTTGCAAATTATGGTGGAAAATAAGTATTTGGTCACCTCCAAACAAGCAAGATTTCTGGCTCTCACAGACCTGTAACAACTTCTTTAAGAGGCTCTTCTGTCCTCCACTTGTTACCTGTATTAATGGCACCTGTTTGAACTTGTTATCAGTATAAAAGACACCTGTCCACAACCTCAAACAGTCACACTCCAAACTCCACTATGGCCAAGACCAAAGAGCTGTCAAAGGACACCAGAAACAAAATTGTAGACCTGCACCAGGCTGGGAAGACTGAATCTGCAATAGGTAAGCAGCTTGGTTTGAAGAAATCAACTGTGGGAGCAAATATTAGGAAATGGAAGACATACAAGACCACTGATAATCTCCCTCGATCTGGGGCTCCATGCAAGATCTCACCCCGTGGGGTCAAAATGATCACAAGAACGGTGAGCAAAAATCCCAGAACCACACGGGGGGACCTAGTGAATGACCTGCAGAGAGCTGGGACCGAAGTAACAAAGCCTACCATCAGTAACACACTACGCCGCCAGGGACTCAAATCATGCAGTGCCAGACGTGTCCCCCTGCTTAAGCCAGTACATGTCCAGGCCCGTCTGAAGTTTGCTAGAGTGCATTTGGATGATCCAGAAGAGGATTGGGAGAATGTCATATGAAACCAAAATAGAACTTTTTGGTAAAAACTCAACTCGTCGTGTTTGGAGGACAAAGAATGCTGAGTTGCATCCAAAGAACACCATACCTACTGTGAAGCATGGGGGTGGAAACATCATGCTTTGGGGCTGTTTTTCTGCAAAGGGACCAGGACGACTGATTCGTGTAAAGGAAAGAATGAATGGGGCCATGTATCGTGAGATTTTGAGTGAAAACCTCCTTCCATCAGCAAGGGCATTGAAGATGAAACGTGGCTGGGTCTTTCAGCATGACAATGATCCCAAACACACCGCCCGGGCAACGAAGGAGTGGCTTCGTAAGAAGCATTTCAAGGTCCTGGAGTGGCCTAGCCAGTCTCCAGATCTCAACCCCATAGAAAATCTTTGGAGGGAGTTGAAAGTCTGTGTTGCCCAGCGACAGCCCCAAAACTTCACTGCTCTAGAGGAGATCTGCATGGAGGAATGGGCCAAAATACCAGCAACAGTGTATGAAAACCTTGTGAAGACATACAGAAAACATTTGACCTGTGTCATTGCCAACAAAGGGTATATAACAAAGTATTGAGAAACTTTTGTTATTGACCAAATACTTATTTTCCACCATAATTTGCAAATAAATTCATAAAAAATCCTACAATGTGATTTTCTGGATTTTTTTTCTCATTTTGTCTGTCATAGTTGACGTGTACCTATGATGAAATTTACAGGCCTCTCTCATCTTTTTAAGTGGGAGAACTTGCACAATTGGTGGCTGACTAAATACTTTTTTGCCCCACTGTATATGAATGAGAATAATAAGAAATCCTGCAGATATCAGCTCATTTTCTGTGTTGAGGAGAGAAGCTGTGTTTGAGGTCGTTTGAAATCTCTGTGTTTGGTGGAGAAAGGTTGGCGCACCTTTTCTGGACCGTTACTTAAGTGTAACCTGGTAAGAAGGACGCACCTGGTCTCACACCAAGACTGAAAGAGTGAAAGAGTGAGAGTGCAAGTGAGTGTGAAAATCTCTGTGTTTGGTGGAGAAAGGTTGGCACACCTTTTCTGGACTGTTACTTAAGTGTAACCTGGTAGGAAGGACGCATCCGGTCTCACACCAAGAGTGAAAGAGTGAAAGAGTGAGAGTGCAAGTGAGTGTGAAATCTCCGTGTTTGGTGGAGAAAGGTTGGCGCACCTTTTCTGGAACGTTACTTAAGTGTAACCTGGTAGGAAGGACGCACCCGGTCTCACACCAAGAGTAAAAGAGTGAAAGAGTGAGAGTGCAAGTGAGTGTGAAAATCTCTGTTTGGTGGAGAAAGGTTGGCGCACCTTTTCTGGACCGTTACTTAAGTGTAACCTGGTAGGAAGGACGCACCCGGTCTCACACCAAGAGTGAAAGAGTGAAAGAGTGAGAGTGCAAGTGAGTGTGAAAATCTCTGTGTTTGGTGGAGAAAGGTTGGCGCACCTTTTCTGGACTGTTACTTAAGTGTAACCTGGTAAGAAGGATGCACCCGGTCTCACACCAAGAGTGAAAGAGTGAAAGAGTGAGAGTGCAAGTGAGTGTGAAAATCTCTGTGTTTGGTGGAGAAAGGTTGGCGCACCTTTTCTGGACCATTACTTAAGTGTAACCTGGTAGGAAGGACGCACCCGGTCTCACACCAAGAGTGAAAGAGTGAAAGAGTGAGAGTGCAAGTGAGTGTGAAAATCTCTGTGTTTGGTGGAGAAAGGTTGGCGCACCTTTTCTGGACTGTTACTTAAGTGTAACCTGGTAGGAAGGACGCACCCGGTCTCACACCAAGAATGAAAGAGGGAAAGAGTGAGAGTGCAAGTGAGTGTGAAAATCTCTGTTTGGTGGAGAAAGGTTGGCGCACCTTTTCTGGACCGTTACTTAAGTGTAACCTGGTAGGAAGGACGCACCCGGTCTCACACCAAGAGTGAAAGAGTGAAAGAGTGAGAGTGCAAGTGAGTGTGAAAATCTCTGTGTTTGGTGGAGAAAGGTTGGCGCACCTTTTCTGGACTGTTACTTAAGTGTAACCTGGTAAGAAGGATGCACCCGGTCTCACACCAAGAGTGAAAGAGTGAAAGAGTGAGAGTGCAAGTGAGTGTGAAAATCTCTGTGTTTGGTGGAGAAAGGTTGGTGCACCTTTTCTGGACCGTTACTTAAGTGTAACCTGGTAGGAAGGACGCACCCGGTCTCACACCAAGAGTGAAAGAGTGAAAGAGTGAGAGTGCAAGTGAGTGTGAAAATCTCTGTGTTTGGTGGAGAAAGGTTGGCGCACCTTTTCTGGACTGTTACTTAAGTGTAACCTGGTAAGAAGGATGCACCCGGTCTCACACTAAGAGTGAAAGAGTGAAAGAGTGAGAGTGCAAGTGAGTGTGAAAATCTCTGTGTTTGGTGGAGAAAGGTTGGCGCACCTTTTCTGGACCGTTACTTAAGTGTAACCTGGTAGGAAGGACGCACCCGGTCTCACACCAAGAATGAAAGAGGGAAAGAGTGAGAGTGCAAGTGAGTGTGAAAATCTCTGTGTTTGGTGGAGAAAGGTTGGCGCACCTTTTCTGGACTGTTACTTAAGTGTAACCTGGTAAGTAGGATGCACCCGGTCTCACACCAAGAGTGAAAGAGTGAAAGAGTGAGAGTGCAAGTGAGTGTGAAAATCTCTGTGTTTGGTGGAGAAAGGTTGGCGCACCTTTTCTGGACCGTTACTTAAGTGTAACCTGGTAGGAAGGACGCACCCGGTCTCACACCAAGAGTGAAAGAGTGAAAGAGTGAGAGTGCAAGTGAGTGTGAAAATCTCTTTGTTTGGTGGAGAAAGGTTGGCGCACCTTTTCTGGACTGTTACTTAAGTGTAACCTGGTAGGAAGGACGCACCCGGTCTCACACCAAGAATGAAAGAGGGAAAGAGTGAGAGTGCAAGTGAGTGTGAAAATCTCTGTTTGGTGGAGAAAGGTTGGCGCACCTTTTCTGGACCGTTACTTAAGTGTAACCTGGTAGGAAGGACGCACCCGGTCTCACACCAAGAGTGAAAGAGTGAAAGAGTGAGAGTGCAAGTGAGTGTGAAAATCTCTGTGTTTGGTGGAGAAAGGTTGGCGCACCTTTTCTGGACTGTTACTTAAGTGTAACCTGGTAAGAAGGATGCACCCGGTCTCACACCAAGAGTGAAAGAGTGAAATAGTGAGAGTGCAAGTGAGTGTGAAAATCTCTGTGTTTGGTGGAGAAAGGTTGGCGCACCTTTTCTGGACCGTTACTTAAGTGTAACCTGGTAGGAAGGACGCACCCGGTCTCACACCAAGAGTGAAAGAGTGAAAGAGTGAGAGTGCAAGTGAGTGTGAAAATCTCTGTGTTTGGTGGAGAAAGGTTGGCGCACCTTTTCTGGACTGTTACTTAAGTGTAACCTGGTAAGAAGGATGCACCCGGTCTCACACTAAGAGTGAAAGAGTGAAAGAGTGAGAGTGCAAGTGAGTGTGAAAATCTCTGTGTTTGGTGGAGAAAGGTTGGCGCACCTTTTCTGGACCGTTACTTAAGTGTAACCTGGTAGGAAGGACGCACCCGGTCTCACACCAAGAATGAAAGAGGGAAAGAGTGAGAGTGCAAGTGAGTGTGAAAATCTCTGTGTTTGGTGGAGAAAGGTTGGTGCACCTTTTCTGGACCGTTACTTAAGTGTAACCTGGTAAGAGGGACGCACCCGGTCTCACACCAAGAGTGAAAGAGTGAAAGAGTAAGAGTGCAAGTGAGTGTGAAAATCTCTGTACTAGGAAGGGAAAGATTTATGAGTTGTCCACACAAAAGAAAAGTGGACATCAGGATAAATCATTTTATTATTGCATAAAGAATATAGCTGAGTGATTTAAAGCTAAGAAAAAAACACTAGTAAGGGAAAGATTTATGAGTTGTCCACACAAAAGAAAAGTGGACATCAGGATAAATCATTTTATTATTACATAAAGAATATAGCTGAGTGATTTAAAGCTAAGAAAAAAACACTAGTAAGGGAAAGATTTATGAGTTGTCCACACAAAAGAAAAGTGGACATCAGGATAAATCATTTTATTATTACATAAAGAATATAGCTGAGTGATTTAAAGCTAAGATAAAAACACGAGGAAGGGAAAGATTTATGAGGTGTCCACACAAAAAAAAAAAAAAAAAAAAGTGGACATCAGGAAATATTATTATGATATAAGGAGACTGTCAAATGCCCATTAATAATAAATAAGTTCTAACCAAACAATAATCAAAGAAGCACAAATAGTCTAACAATAAAAACAAATACTAATATAAGGATAAATAAATAGGAGGAATACTAAAATAGATTAAAAAGGAAGTTAAAAAATATAGGCCATAAATATGAATAAAACGGCGGTAGAAATACTGAGTGCCAGGTATCCCTTAGGCAAGGAAGAAATAGCGAAAACATCTGAAAAATGGGAGAAACGCACCAGGAAAATGGGCACCAAATGGCCAGAAGGAGGAACATTTGATGTCTCGGTGTGTGAGGAAATGGAAACACTGATAAAGAACCATAAAGCAAAAGACACAGGAAAGAAGAGAAGCGTCAAAAAAGAAAGAGAAAAAGAAGTACTCAACATGTTCAAAATGGAAGGAGAAGGATTGCTAAAGAACATGCGAGAAGCCAGAAAAATGTTGAGAAAAGATGATGAGAAAACAAACAAAAAGAAAGAAAGCAGATTGGTCTGTGGGACCCCCACCATATGTTGGTGGACAATATCCCCAGGGGTCCGGAGTAGTATCAATAAAAGGAGAAATAGAAATGGAAGAAGAAAGACCTTTGTTTACATCCTCCCAAAGGATGGAAAAAGACTTAAAGGAAACAGAAGGAATCAAGCGAAGGGTAGAAATCAAGCCAAATAGATTGGACTGCTATGGAGAGCTGAGGGATGCATTGGGAAGAATGAAAATGACGAAGAGAGATGATGGAGAACTCTCAGATGAAGAAATGGCAGAAATTGAAGCAACAAACGAACAAATAGAGAGAGAAATTGACAGGATGAGGCGAATGTTGAGAGAAAAGGAAGAAAAAAAGAGGGAGCAAAGTGAGGTAAGACAGCATACAGGCAGAGAGCTAGAGGAGGAGGGAGCAGCAGCTGACATATGGGGAGATTGCAATCAAGGCATGAGGGAAGAAAGATTGCAAAATAGGAGAACATTGAGAAGACCTGAAAAATATAAGGGACAATATCAAATTCTGATAAAAGGTACCCAGGCTCACTATGTTCCGTGGGGATCACAGGACCTGGAAGGATTGGTTGCCCGTCTGCCAGATTTGCATGATGGGGCGGGAAAATGGATTAGGATTTTTGAGGAACAGACCATGGGGAAACTGCTGGCTGTGGGGGATCTGAAGGCACTGTTGGCAAGGGTGGTTGGAAAGGCAAAGATGGAGGATATACTGGGGAACAGTGACCTGAGTAGAGAAGTGAGTGACCCACAAGGAGATGGGATGGACTTTGATTCACACCGCCCCGAAGTCTGGCAAGCACTACGACTGGAATACCCGGCGAGAATTGACCCCAAGTCACTGAAAGGGGGGACACTGGGAGAAACTGAGAATACAGCTGCCTATCTACATGAACAGATGAAACGATGGAGACTGGAAACGGAACGAGATCCAGAAGGGGACCCACTGATGACAACTCTATTCCGAAACTCCATAATAGAGGCAATGCCCCAATCAGTAAGAAGCAGGCTGGAGGATGTGGTGGGACTAACCTCAAAGACACACAAATAATTCTGTGACCATGTGATACATGCAGTAGAAAAACACAGAAAGGATGAACAGAGACTTATGGAGCAGGGGAGAGACATTCAGAGGAAACTGACTCAACTCCAATTGGAAGAACTGACAAACAGAGGGAAGAAGAAAATCCAGCCCCAGTAACAGCACCTGCGAATGAAACAGGAATGATGGCTGCAGTTACTCCAGGAGGGCCATATCTGCCTCCCGCGCCACAGGCCCAAGTACAACCCACAGTACCAGTAGTGAATGTGTATGCACAACAACCCCGACAATGGAATAATAACAATAAACAACAAAAATGTTAGCAAAATAATCCAAAAGGAGGAAATCAGGGCCCACAAGGGCAACCTGGAATTTGCTGGGGATGCCAGCAGCAAGGGCATATCAGACGAAACTGCCCCACAAACCCCTGGCAACAACAGGGGAACAAAAATCAAAATAATTGGAAGCAACCTGGCGGCTGGCAACAAAATCAGCAACAAATCCAAGGTCCTGTGAATCCATGGGCTGGGCCTAATCAGGGGTACTAGGGGTGCCCAGAGAATCCTACCGAGGAGGGTCAGTTTACAGTACTAACTACACAAGCTGATCAAGAACCTATGCTGCAGGTTCAAATAGAGAACAGAGGCACACCAATGATGGTTGATACTGGAGCCACTTACACTTGTGTAAGTCCAAATTATGCCTCTCACCTCCCCATGTCTGGCAAATATGCAAAAACTATAGGATTCTCGGGACAAACGCAGTTAATTCCAATGACAGCTCCAGTTCGCCTGACAGCGGATAACAAATCCGCAACCCTCCCTATACTTGTATCAGAACACACCCCTGTCAATCTATTGGGAAGAGATGCCCTATGCAAAATGGGTATACAAATTCGATGTTCCTCTGAAGGAGTAATTATAGAGAGGGCAGGGTTAAACTTACAAATGGTAATGAAACAGGATACAGCAAATGTCTATTGGTTAGGGGATATTGAGACAGAAGTAGATAGAGTAGTAAAGAAATGGGGTAGGTTTATTCAGGCTCAGATACCAGAAGCGGAAAGAGGAAAGTCAGAATTTCACTGCACCATGCAATATGATCCCTATCGTGATGATCTTTTAGAGCAACTGTGGTTGTTAAATACAAATGGGAAATCAGTACCTATAATGTCTCAGTACATAATTATAGGAAAACAAGGAGCAGCAATGGAGGTGACGGACATGGACGGCTCAGACTTTGTGGCAAAATGGTATAATGTTTCTGAAGCTGCCCCACACATTACCTTGCTGGTGAACAAGGGAATGGAGGCTAAGGATTTGGGCACCATGATGATGCGAGCAAAAACAATTCAATGGAACAAAACAGAAAATCCACTGATTTATCACTCGAAAGATAACGCCTTAATCAAGATACACCATACTACAATAATGACTGGGGACCCCAGGGCAGTGGAAGTTACATCCCAACAGCTAACACAGCTAGGGGAAGTAACAGAATTTGAGGACAAGCTAAAACAGGAAATGGAGAAAAACATACCTCAGGAGGTATGGTCACAACATGATACAGATGTTGGATTGGTAAAATCGGCAAGTCCTGTGTTTGTCAAAACAAAGCCAGATGTTAAGCCCCCTTGGAGGGCTCAATACCATATGAAACCTGAAGCAGAAGAGGGCATCAGTGGCACAATTGAAGGACTGATAAAAGCAGGAGTACTAATAGAAACACAAAGTTTTTGTAATACACCTTTGTTGCCGGTCCTTAAAGCAGATGGGAAAACGTGGAGGCTGGTACATGATTTAAGGGCCATAAATGAAATAGTACAAGATTGGCCTGCTGATGTTCCAAACCCTCATACACTACTCACCAATGTTCCCCCAGAAGCAAAGTACTTCACAGTGATTGACCTATGTGGAGCAATTTTTAGTGTGCCCCTGGCAGAAGAATGCAGACACTTGTTTGCATTTACCTACAAAGGTAAACAACTTACATATACTCGTACTCCACAGGGATTTAAGCATTCTCCTCATGTGTTCAATCGGGTGTTAAGAGTAGATCTAGAAGATCTAATACTTGAAGGAACATTGATCCAGTATGTGGATGACCTGTTGATCTGCGCTCCCTCCTTAGAACTATGCCATGCTGATTCTATGAAGGTTTTAAAGCGACTGGCAGAAGGAGGACACAAGGTGTCAAAAAAGAAACTTCAGTATTGCCAATCCCAAGTTGAATATTTAGGAAGAACAATTGCACATGGAACAAAGGCAATAGCACCAGGACAATTGGAAGGAATCAGCAAGGCACCACTACCTCAAACAGTTGCTCAGATGATGACGTTCTTAGGGATGACTGGATTCAGCTCGGACTGGATAGAGGAGTATGCAGTTAAAACTGCTCCTCTACGAGAAATCATGAAAGAAGCAGGACAACTAGTCCTTAGAGCAAGCCTGGAATGGAACAGTGATGCATTGACTGCGTTCGAAACAATAAAGAAGGAAATACAGTCAGCTCCGGCTCTAGCAGCCCCAGATTACACAAAACCATTCTTGTTGTATGTGGCAAATAGATGTGATAGGTATGCAACAGCGGTACTTATGCAAGAGACATGCAGTGGAAGACGAAAACAACCTATTGCGTATTATAGTTCTAAACTAGATTCTGTTGCCCAGGGATATCCACCCTGTTATCAAGGTCTAGCTGCATTACAATATGCATATGACAAAGCGTCCACAATTACTATGGGATACCCGGTAATAATATATACACAACATAAAATAGTGGAACTAATAGAACAAGGGAAGTTTGTCCTTACCAATGCTAGAACTTTGGAATACATGACTCTATTGACCTATCCGGATGTTTCCATTAAACGATGCAGTACAGTAAACCCAGCTGAAAGAATCGCCTTAGAGTTTGAGGGGCAAGCACATGACTGTGTAGCAGATTCATTGACATTTACTCGACTAAGGCCAGACTTAGAGTCAACCCCGTTGTCCAGCCTAGGGGAAGAGTGCATAGAAGAGTATTTTGTTGATGGATCCTGTTATAAAGATCATGTGGGAAATCATGCAGGCTATGCAGTAGTGCAAAAACAAGGAGAAAGTTTCAAAGAGGTGATAGCAGAGTACTGTCCACAGCCATGCTCAGCTCAGTTGGCTGAACTAAAAGCACTCACTGCAGCTTGTATCCTAGGAAAATGAAAAACTGTTAATATCTATACTGATTCAGCATATGCACATGGGGTGTGTCATCTATTTGGGGCAGTCTGGAAGCAGCGAGGGTTCAAGAAAAGCGATGGTACACCCATACAACACCACGAGCAGATTGTGGAATTAATGATGGCGTTAATGTATCCCACTAAATTGGCGATAGTGAAATGTCAGGCGCATAGAAAAGGAAAAGGATTTATAACTAAAGGAAACAATGCAGCTGATGAAGCTGCGAGAAAGGCATCTAGATGCACCGTCCCAGTGTTAACAGCACCAATGGTCATTATTGAATCCATGCCACAGCCAGACGATATAATAAGGATGCAGGAAAGAGCAGGACCTTATGAACAGACTATGTGGCACCAAAGAGGGGCCACCAAAGATGTGAAGGGATTATGGAGGTCTCATGAAGGAACCATAATAGCACCCATTGTGTTGCTCAGCTTACTGATAACTAATGCGCATGGTTTTGACCATTGCGCAAGGGGGGAAATAGTAAGGAAAATTAAAAAACAAGGATACTGGTCTCCATACCTACAGGCAACAATAGATGAGGCATTAGCAAGATGTGAGGTGTGTGCACAAAACAATGTAAGGAAAGGGATATCAACGCCTATAGGGCACATACCGGTTCCTGAAGGACCATTTCGACATTTAGTCATGGACTATGTAGATATGATAAAAAAGGTGAATGGCAAAAGGTACATGCTAGTGATCATAGATAGATTCAGTAGATGGGTAGAAGCGGTACCCTCAGTAGATCTAGGATCAGGAACAGTAATCACATTTCTAACTAGAGAAGTAATACCCAGATTCGGAATACCAACAGAAATCAGTTCAGACAATGGATCAGCGTTTATTCAGAAAACAGTGAAGCAAGTATTACAGCAGCTAAGGATTAAGCAAAGATTAGGGTGTGTGTATCGGCCGCAATCTCAGGGGATGGTTGAGAGAGTTAATGGCACCCTCAAGGCTAAACTGAATAAAATCTGTGCTAGTGCAAAGCTCAATTGGGTGGATGCACTACCACTAGCACTGGTCCTACAAAGGACCCTCATTGGAACAATTAGAGATGGAACTTAAAGCATATGTAAGACAACTAACTGCTATACATCAAGTGATCTATCTCCAGGAAAAAGGGCGAGAACCGGAACCTAGACCAGAGGAGCCAGGGCCGGTGATTCCAGGAGATCAAGTCTACATCCAAGTGTTTCGTAGGAAGTGGAACGAGCCCAGGAGAGAAGGACCATATACGGTGATCCGAGCGACGCCCACAGCAGTACAGGTGGAAGGAAGCACGACGTGGTACCATCTAAACCACTGCACCAGGGTCCCGAAGAGAACCGGTCTGCCATCGGCGAGCCATGGGGAAGAGGAGGATGTCGAGGCACCAGATGGAGTCCAAGAAGAAGAAGCATGCATGAGTCCAAGTGCCAACGCCGAAGGACAACAGGCAATCCCACCTGAAAATCCAGAGAGTCGGGAGGTGGGGCCTGATGATGTGGGGAATACTGCTGATAGGATGCCTGCCATGGCAGATCCCCCAAACACAAGCAGACACCCAGGGAGTGGAGGGACAACAGGAGAAGGAGGAAGAAGTGATCTTTCTACCATTGAAGGAAGAGACTCCTCTGCTGTTGAGGAAAGATACTTTTCCACAATTGACTTCTCTGCCCTCACATGATCTCCAACAATTTAAGAACTGTGGAATTGCTCTAACGGTAATAGCAGTTAACCTAGGAGAGATGGTGGTGGGTCTGCCTACAACTATACAATATTCTAGAGATAGTCTTACTGAGCCAGGAAGAATTGCTGTTGTAAACAAAGAACAAGTATCGTATACAGGATGGCCTAGATTGGGGAAATGTCAGATTGAAGGATATGTAATGTTTAGAATAAAATGTCTAAAAAATAATTGTGTAGAAGTTGAGCCAAAAGTAAATAGACATAGAAAAATGATGGATATAAAACAAGCTAAACATCTCATGATTCCATCAGTGCTTAAGAAATTGGCCCCTAAAGTTAGATTGAAGAATAGAATAAAAAAGCATGTACCATTGGGGATAGCTCGAACTAGTATTTCTATTCCAGCGCAAGTACTGACAGTTGAAGAAACTCAATGATCCTTTTCAATACGTAGGATAAAACCTCTGCCAGAAAAATCACTTTGTGGGTGGGCTAAACATCAAACAAGAGGAGAAACAATCTGGGATGAATATGGCTGCCAAATAGAAGTTAACAAAGGAGACACTAGTTGGGAAATTACCTTTAAGGAATTGACTCAAGAAAATAATGCAAAGTACATATTGGAAATAGATAGTGTTAAAGGGTTAGAAGGAAATAGTATAACAACAATGGACATTGATCCTATCTCCAAACACCAATCTAGACAGGAGGAAGAACCTGAAATAGTTAATGTAATTATAACCACTACCCAAGGACCACTAATTACTATAGCAGTTGAACCAACAAAGACAGGATTAGAAAAAATAGGAACAAATGGGTTTTTTCAAAATGTATGGGATTCTTTAACAAACTGGGGAAGTCAGGAAAATAGACAATCTACCTCAGCCCCAACAGTAATATCGAAAGTAATAATAGCATCACCAAAAATAGAAAGGCTATGGGAGGGAGCCATGCAAAATGATTGGTACAAATGGGCACAATATTCAGCTAAAATAATTAATAGAAAAACAAATTGTTTAGTATGTGCCCCTTCTCCATTAAAATAATTGATAGTAATACCAAGTCCACACAGTTACAAGGACTGTGCTAACTTCCAACGAAGCTACTGTCATCTTAAAAGAGGAGAAAGGCCCTACTGTCCTGCAGAATGTTTACCATTTTTGGGAAATCCCTATCATTACAGATTCTATAATCAAACAGGATGGGGAGAGTGGTGTAAAAAATGAGATATCAGAATAGAGCCCAGAAAAATGGAAGCACCGGAAAAATACCGTATAGACTATAATCTAAATTATGAATGCTACAATAAAACGGATGGGGAGCAGGATTTGGGAAAATTTAAGGGAAAGTGTGAGACCACATGGCACCTAAATAATGATACGTCCTGGAATGCAGATACCCCTCACAGAGCAGTTTATCAGGCAGCAGGATCAAGTACTGGGGTAATAGCTACAAATGGAGGGCCGGGTGACCCTGGGGAATGTGAGAAGCAAACACTGGCAATGCCATTGATTTCTCCTTATGAGGATCAATCGGTGGCAGTGGCAGATTTCTTTCGGGTATGTGGAGGACAAAGGATTAGAGCTACTTTGCTTAAAGGATGGAAGGGAGTATGTGCTAGAGTACAAATGCTCCAGGAGGTGGTTATTTCGGAGTGGGAGGTAGACCAAACAACAAATAGGGATGCACAGAATAATAATAAAAGGGTTAAAAAAAAAATATGAACAGGACCCCAGTGTATATTTGGATGCAATAGGTCAACCCAGAGGAATTCCAAATGAATGTAAGGCAAGAGATGAAATTATAGCAGGATTTGAATCAATATTTGTCTGGATTACAACCAACAAAAACTTAGAATGGATCAATTATATTTATTATAATCAACAAAGGTTTATTAATTACACAGACTCTGCATTATCAGCTTTAGGAGAGCAAGTACAGGCTACCAGTAGAATGGCATGGCAGAATAGGCAGGCTCTAAACTGGCTATTAGCGGAAAAAGGTGGAGTTTGTGTTATGTTTGGAGATGAATGTTGTACTTTTATCCCCAATAATACTGCCCCGGATGGTTCTTTCACTGAAGCAATGACTAAACTCAAGGGACTACGAAAAGAGGTTAAGGATAATGCTGGGTATGATGCTCATGTTTGGGACTGGATGGAATTAACTTTGGGAAAATGGGGTGCAATGTTTACAAAAATGGCAATAATGATAGGAATATCACTTGTAGTAATGGGAGTAGTGTTTTGTTGTATACTACCTCTGTTAAAATCACTTTTGATTCAAACCACAGTAAAACAAATGACTGTACAGACAATTGTTACTAGTTCAGCCAAATAAATACACCCAGTTCAGGGAGCTCCAGGACAGTATGTTAATAAATATGGGAAATCTTGTAATGTTAAAGGAGGACCAATGGACTGTCCATTTGGGAATCCTGAATGTCTGTATGGAGTTGTTCCTGGGGGTGGATGGGCCTGCCATGGTTACAAAGCCCAACAGGAAAATGGGGAGGTTAATTTAGAGGAAAACCTTGCAGACTTGTATCCAATACCTGACTGGGCTATGGGTCCTCATCAGGATGGGTCAAGTAATGAGGAAGATATATTGGTTTAAATATATGCGTGTGAAGTGAAACCACATATGGCAAGGCTAAGAATAAGTAAATGCACATGCTTACATTCATTTTAAAATTAATCTTTGTATTATTTGGCACATTATTGGAATCTCCCATAGGGGGGATTATATAGGATTATTTTATGTATCATTATGGCACACGTAGGGAGATGCCAAAGGTAAAATATAATAAACATGTTTGATATTTTATAATTCAGATACATGCTTAAATAAGGAATATAGACATGTGGTATATGCTGTTTTTTAAATGAATGCATGTGTTCTTTCACAGAGGCTCTCAAACAGTGTGCATTACATTAGTTTTTTAAGAAGGGGCCTAAGCCACGCAGCCAATAGAATGATAGAATGAGAGGCTTCATATAGAAAAAAAAGCATTCATGACATTTTGGAGTGGACATTGTGTGACAGCTGGACGTTGAAAAAGAAGGGTGGGGCAGAACTAAAATAAGTTAGGAATGTATGCATGTTTTTTTCATTTGTGTGTATATAAGAGATCTCTAAGCCAGAGAGAGACAGTTGTTCCATGGGGCAAACTCGGCTTTGTTTTGCAATAAAGTCTAATTCTTGAATTCACAAGCTCCGGTGTCTTGAGAGATATTTTTGAGTTGATTATCTATTAGTCAAATATTTCTACCACAACACTAGTGTTAAAGATGAGGAGAGAGGGACAATTAAAAAACGATTAGGCCACATCATAATCTTCTTTGACATGGTTTTGTGAAAACACCTCCGGGCTTAAGAGTCCTTGTTGTTCTGAAAAACAATTAACACCTAGGAGTGGCACACTTTCCTGCCATCTCCTTTCTGTTGAACAAGGATGGGGACATACTTTATACACGTCCAAACAAGTCAAGGCAAAGGCTCCATAGACAGCAGGAGGGGTCGCCAGAAGAGCAAGAGGTGTGGAGTCTGTGTGCACTAGCATGATCTGGTTTAGCCTACCCTCTACCCATCACAACTGATTTAGGATGAACCGTTCCTTCCTAAATTATAACTGATCAATTAAACTTGGTTAAAGCTAAAATACTTAGTTGCTACATCCTTTTTTGTCATAAAAATGTATTATGTATACCCATTGATTATTGAAGAATATGACTTATAAATGCCACATGAGCCTAGTTCAACTGTCATACCCCATCAGAACACAAAATAAAAGCTATTGTTACTCCAATGTTTGTAAACAAAGTAAATGTAAACAAACACTATATAGCCTCAAAACATG
This sequence comes from Coregonus lavaretus, assembly GCF_964263955.1. Lineage (NCBI taxonomy): Eukaryota > Metazoa > Chordata > Actinopteri > Salmoniformes > Salmonidae > Coregonus > Coregonus lavaretus. The sequence continues at coordinate 4,809,975 of NC_139993.1, read as the reverse complement.
GTTAAAACTATAATGTTGATATCATGGATGGTCAGTCGTTGCATCCATAGATCTGTCTATGAATTTGAGAGTGGTTACATTTCTCCAGTCCCATTCCTCAGCTTTTACCAAAACAGAGGTGGGGTTTGGGCTTTGTTATTGTTTCAACTACAGATTCTAGCTTTAAGGGCTTAAAATAACAATATGTGCAGGCTGGCCCAAAAGCATTACAAGGATTGTGGTCAGACAAGCATGGCTTACACAACCACAACACTGGAGAGAGCAACTTCTTTGCTACAAAAAGGAGTGTCAGAAGGTTATATTAGAGCTGTATGATTGGTCCCTTAATAAGCTTGATACTGTAGTGTACATACTGGTATAAATTGACGAATAGGCCTATTCAATAGGCGTGTCATGGAATTTGAAATGCAGCACACAGAGAAAGTAAACAACTTGATATCTAGGGGTAAAGAAGACTACGGCCGTGTTTAGACAGGCAACCCAATTCTGATATTTTTTTCCACTAATTGGTCTTTTGACCAATCACATCAGGTCTTTTCACATCAGATCTTTTTCAGAGCTGATCTGACTGGTCAACTGACCAATTAGTGAAAACAAATAATTGGGCTGCCTGTCTAAACGCAGCCTAAAATGTCTGCTCTGTTTGTCACTAGGGCTGTCTGCTTAGATCTGACAAGGCACCCTGAAGGTGTTCACTGTCTGTCCACATCCTTTGAAGCCTAATGCATTCACAATGGCTCAAATCCACAGTTCAGTTCAGCTCATGTCACAGAGTTAATGTCAGTGGACACCCTATGGGGAACTCCTACTCCAACCCAATTGGCCAAAAGTAATCTGTCAGTCATTTTAGATTATTCAATTTCATGTGGTTAATTAAGACAGTCTTAATTAAGACCGTGTTAATTATAAATTACTGTATGTTGAGAAAACAAATAAGATCATGGGAACACTTTAAATGTGTGTTGTGATGAGTGTTGCAATGAGTAAATAGTCTGTGTGGCACAAAGTGTGCATGAATTCTGTCTGTCTGTAACTGTTTTCACCTAGAGGACACAACATTGCATTCAATTTCTCCATCAGGTAATGAACTGATGTACAGATGAGGAAGCCGTGCGGGCTTGAAAATAACTGCTAAGTACTTAGCCACTGAGCACAGACATCCATTCAACATCTATTCCACGTTGGTTCAACATCATTTCATTGAAATGATGTGGAAACAATGTTGATTAAACCAGTGTGTGCCCATTGGGTAGTAGTTCAATAGGCATCTGTCAGTACGCTGTGTCACTGTTACGGATACAGGTATCCTGTGCCTTTTTGTGTTTTTCCTCTCCTTCTGCCCTAATCACAGGTGTCCTTTATGTTCCTGATTGGTGTCCAACATCCGTTGGTCGGCTGATTGCTGAGGTGGACCTATCAGTGGACATTTCTCTGTATTGCACCACCTGTTTCTGGTTTCCCACTTACACCTCCCATTGTTTAAAAGCCAGTCAGTTGTGTTTGTAGAGAGAGACTATTTTCCGTATGTGAGTATGGATACTGTGGTGTTCTGTGTTTTGTGTACTCACTCATTTGCTGGTTACTCTGTTTGGTAACTTTGTTGTGTGTTTCTGGGAAAAGGGGGATTTAAGCAAGTTGCCCTTGTGCATACATTACCCGTAGGAAGAAAACTGTCTAAAAACACTAGTTAGACCTGAGCGGACCACCCACTGTAATTTATGTATGATTAGCAGTAGCTTAGCGGTTCTTGAGGCAGGCAAGATCAGTTTAGTTTTTTTTACACTATTGTTTCCTTTCTTGGGTCCTGCTCAGCCCTTTTTACCAAACCTTTACCGTGTGTTCAAAATAAACATTTTATGTTTGACGGTAGTTTATGGTTGTCGTGTAGTTTTTGTTCTCACTGTTTCCATGTCACGATTCTAATTTGCATGAATTATGTTACGGGTCTCTTGTCCATCCATCCTAGACGCGTAAAGCCACGGGGTTCGTTACAGTCACTCATGAACAGGCAGAAAGTGTAGGGACGTGACATGGACCTCCATCACACCTGTGTGAAGGCCATCGAAATTAAATTAAAGCATGTTGACAAACCAGCTAACATCAACCCACTCTGACCTTAAAAATGATCACATGAGAGAGAGAGAGAGAGACAGGGAGGGAGAGCAATTACAGTAAAGAAACTCTAAGCCCTTCAAACTCAACTCTCTTTCAAAGCCAGTTCCACTGCATTTTTTCATCGTTCCCCTCTAATCAAGGACTGATTTAGACCTGGGACACTAGGTGTGTGCAATTCATTATCAGGTAGAACAGAAAACCATTAGGCTTTGGCCCTTCTAGGGTAAGAGTTGAACACCCCTGCTCTAAGCTATGCATGGGTAACTTTCAGCAATGCGGCATATCATGTAAGCATCAAAACCAAAGGGGGAATTACAGGTCTAAAATAGAGAAGTTTTTTTTAATGGGGCAAAGCTGTGATTATGAGGGTGGGGATGGGAAGCGTGCTCCTCTCCAGTCTTGTTCATCTGAAAAGCTATTCATGTTTTTTGAATGGAACATCACAGCGGTTTTCATTAGAAAGTACATATTGTTCTGAAAGGACCAGGTGGCTCCTTCGGAAAAGCTCATGTTCTTTCATTATGTTTTTTGTGATCTCTCATTGAAGCCCATGAGTACTAATTTGAGGCTATTATCGATTTGATTCTCCTAAGTAGAATATTTCTGCATTGAGGATTGCCAACAGTGAACTACTACAGAGAAAGCTGTTATGAGTCAAGAATAGTCACAAACACAAGAACACTTTCTCAAAGTGTAAACAATTGTGTTATTCTGAGGTTATGACGATATAATAGATATCAGAACAGGGATTGAAAGATAAGGGATGGAGTGTATTGCGTTTGAATGTTTCATTTTCCTAAAACAGCTATGAAGGCATAATAATGTGTACATAGAACTTTGAAGGTGTGTTAGTAAGTGATTCATTAGCCTACCCACACAGATTAACCATAACCACAGTATGGCAAAGGCTATATAGTAATGGATAATGGAAATTATAACTAAGCATGACTTGCAGCATTCCGTCAGATACAATCATACAACATGCTATTGAACATATAATAGAGTTTGATTTCCCAAAAGACTGATAGATTCAATTCAGAGGTGAAAAGTACATAAGCAACAGTAACCGTTAAGGGCAAGTAATGAGAACCATGCCAGTTTGTGGTTGCTTTCTATTTTGCAAGCTAATCATATCATTGCAAATGTCTTATACTCGAGAACATGTCTGTGAAAACAACTCCAGAGAGGGATGGCAAAGACACAACCTGTGCTGGAAAGGTTGTGTTCACACTCAACATCTGGGAAACACCTACGTTGTGATTCACACTTTGCACCTGATGACAAAAAAATGGAGACTTGAGTTTGACAGGAGAAGACGTCCTGTACAGTGTGTGTGTGCATGCGTGCGTGTGTGTGTGTTTTGTGCAATAATGGGCAACCAACTGTAGCTTTGATGTGAAGTTTAGAGTCTCTCTCTCTCTCTCTCTCTCTCTCTCTCTCTCTCTCTCTCTCTCTCTCTCTCTCTCTCTCTCTCTCTCTCTGAATGCCCTCTTGATTCAAGTGACATCTCTATAACAATTTGTAACTTCATTGTTGATTCTTTAACATAGTAAACCATCAAGTAAATATCAGGGTAACCATGTCATAAATTCCTCTTTATCACGTCACTGACTACTTTTATGGTATGATGATCAATACTGTAGAGAGCCTTCATGCATTTACAACATTTTCTAAATGGAAAAAGTGATTTAATTTTTTTATTTTGTAGTTTCACGAACTATGAGGAAATAATGGAACCTATCTGTATTAGACCTAATGACTTCTGATTTGGATTAGCCTCCATATTTGGTAGACTTAAATACCTGTTACTATTACCCTTGAACCTAATTTATTTGCCAAATAACATTTGAAAAATAAACAGAATATTGGTGAAATGTATATTTTGTATTTTAAAAATAATGTATTTATGGTCTCTCCAAAACATAGCCTACCAACATGAGCATGTCATGTGAGCTAGCCTACTGTTCTACTAAGTTTAGGAGAGATAGTGTAGCCTATTTTACTGTATCCTACATTTTTCGGTGACTAGAGGGGAAAGTAGACTTTTTGTTTGCTTACCTGTGGTTTAACATGACATGACAGTTGTCATACTGTAAATGAAAGTGGTACAAATTATGGAGGCAGAAAGCCAGCTAACTCTCACGCGCAACACACCTTAGTGCCCGTATTTAATGAGCTGACTAAGGACACACCTGTTGGATGCCTGATGAATATCTAATCACATAAATAATTATCTCAATACGCCCCCAGCAGCTCCCACCTCCAAGGGGGTATATATTCCGCTACCAGGCTTGGACTGGTTCACCAACTCTTCGAAGTACCACTCCGGGTTTTGTCAGCTCTACATACCAATCATCACAACGTCGCCATGAGTACTTTATCACTTCGCAGTTATGGAGGCAGCCGAGGCTCATCCTCCATGTCTCTCGGAGGAGGGTACCAGAGTCGCATCGCATCACGGGCACCAAGCGTCTATGGAGGGGCAGGGGGACAGTGTGTCCGCGTATCTTATGCTTCGGGCACCAGGCGCGGTTTTGACCTGTCCAGTGCGCTTGGAGGTGACAACGGCAGCTATGGTTGTAATGCAGTGTCGGTCAGCGAGAAGGCTACCATGCAGAACCTCAACGACCGTTTGGCCACCTACCTGGAGAAGGTGCGCTCCTTGGAGACGGCGAATGCCCAGCTCGAGCGACAAATCCGCGAGTGGTACGAGAAGAAGAAACCGGTCATCAGTGATTACAGCAAATACGATGCTACTCTTGCCGACCTGCGCAGAAAGGTGAGCATTTTTGGGGCATCGTAAATACAGTAAATTGCTATATTGAGCGAGATTGATATGATGACATTTTCGTTCATCAACCTCACTACTGTTGACTATTGAGTTTAGATCAAGTTTTATTGAATGAGAAAAAAAAAAAAAATAGGCTATATCATTTACAAAAGGAAAATGTCTAAACATTTCTACTCTGGCAGGAAACAACATCTTATTCTCATAAAATTCAATGATGGTATACAAGCCACAAGTCATACCCCGAAGTTCATTGACTGGCTGCATCTATGAAGCTGTCAGGTTACAATACAAGTGTGCCCTCGGGATGTGAATTTGTAAACCCTTGACTTTAATAGAGGAATCATACCAAGTTTACAGTAGTAATGGATTATAGGACTTAAATGGCATGAGTGTTGCTTACATGGGTAGTTTAGTTTCTTAGTCTCTATTGAAAGAAAGAAATTACCAAAAAAAAGGGCTTGGCAAGTGAAACTGTCACTTCCATTCAACTTAACTCCCTGTCAACATTTACATTCACACTCATGCCGCCTACATTACTTATTTCAAAGGGAAAGGGGAGAGCCATGATTATGACGCTAAAATGAATCATACCTTCTGTTCAATAGCATTATGTATTATTGCATCTGATGGGATCCAAGTCATGCTTATTATTGTCATTTCCCATACATAACTGTGTGGCCTTTGCCATAGATTGGCTACAGTATATCTGCATGGGTAGGAGGCTAATCAATTACTTACTAACAGACTACTATAGCTCTGGTAGGCTTCACCTTATCACACTTTAATAGTCTCTCATTACAGCTATTCATGGTTATGGCTTGGGAGAATGCACCTTCATTGTTTATGATAATGAAAAGCAAATGATGTAATAATTGTGATAAGCCTGACAGTGTGTAATTTTCTTCCCCTTTTATGTACCATGTACCAACCTGTTTTTTGTCCTGTTCTCAGATCAGTGCTGCCACTCTGAGCAACGCCAGTATCATCCTGCAGATAGACAATGCCAAACTGGCAGCAGAAGACTTCAAAGTCAAGTGAGTACAAAGGGTCTGTAAGATGGAAGCAGCAAACAACTGTTGAATTCACCTTAGAATAATACTTTCAGTCAGGAATGGAATTGGAACTACACATCGTATGTCAACTTTAGTCATGCAACTTTTAAACCATTATTAGAGTATGAAGCCACACCTAGTATAACCGTACTGAAGGTCAACGAGCCCATGACGTGATGTTAAATGTCACAATACTGTATACCTTAGAAACATCATCAGCGGTCAACTGTACATTAAACTGGTCTGACTGGTTTTGTGCCATTTGGTATGTTTACTATTGGTGGTAACTGTCAATGATGCTGGGAAACTCACATGCCCTGTTTGTCCTTTTCCCTCTGGAAAGGTTTGAGAATGAACTGGTTATGCGTCAGTCGGTGGAGGCAGACATCGCTGGACTGAGGAAGGTTCTGGACGAGATGACCATGTCCCGGGCAGACCTAGAAATGCAGATTGAGGGGCTGAAGGAGGAGCTGGTCTACCTCAAGAAGAACCATGCAGAGGTGGGTGTTCCTCAGGGCACTCTAGTGGGACCTGCCCAAATTCACAAAATGGCCCCCAAGGGCCTTGGAAGCCCTCTTTTATCATACCAGATCCCCAAGAGTCATGGCATAGCCCTGTCAATAGCAAGACCTCCCCACAGTTCCAAATTCTTATATATTTTACCTAGATGAAAACAATGTGGTTGTGAGAGTCGAATGGAGTTGTCAGAGACATAATTCATTCTCATCGCATGCCAAGCAGTATTGTCTTTGGCTGTATCAATGATAATGCAAACAACAGATCAAACAGACCTTGTTTGGAGTCTCTGTGCTGTCTCTGTTTGTGTAGCTTTAAAGCTGTCAGCAAATGTGTCACAAGCCCAACGACAGTATGACAGAACCGTTAAAACCACACTTGAGATCACATGGTGGCAAGTCCTATTTCCTGTTGGATTACCTTGAGTATTTTCGCAGTAATCATCTACTTACTTTAGGATGGTTGTACAGGATGTCAGAGAAGCTGACGGCAATACACCATGAACAATGTAACTAGGTTATGAAAGATGGTGACAGTTTGTGACACCCAAGTACCTCATTGATTTCTCATGTGGTTGAACCTGAGACACCCGTGCACCTCACCTGGCTGTGGCCCAATTTGTCCCCTCACCCCTGTGTAATCGTGCTAGACTATTTCCCTGTCTGGGACAGTAAAGTTCTATCTTATCTTACCCGGTGACAGCCTACCCGGTGACAACCTCCATTGGCCTCTCACCTGGTGTTGACCCTAGTTGACGTCAGTCATCACTCTGTGCCCCTTATAGGAAATCGCTGCCTTGCGGGCCCACTTGAGCAACAGCTCAGTGAACGTGGAGGTGGACGCAGCGCCCCAGCAGGACATGGCCAGGATGATGGAGGAGATCCGAACTCAGTACGAGGGCATCGCCGAGAAGAACCGCCGCGACATGGAGTCCTGGTACAAGGACAAGGTGAGGAGAACAAGAGCCCAACCTTGTCTATGGAGAACCTCTTGATCCATCTGTTCTGTTTTAGATCATATGGAAATAGTTTAGTATATCTTACAGGGAAAACCTATGTCCTATGAGAACAGTATTTAAAGTGCTTATAAACAACCAATTACTGTGATCACATACTTGAAGCTATCTTATCCTTGTTCGATCATGCCAATATAGAGATATCAGACCATAGAGAATGACTTTTGTGCTTATTACCAGTACTAGTGGAGTTACACAACTCTTACCTTGTTCCGTCTGTCCGTCCCAGTTTGATGAGCTGAACAAGGTGGTGGCCAGCAGCACAGAGACCCTCCAGACGTCCCGCAATGAGATAAACGAGCTCAAGAGGACCATGCAGGCACTGCAGATCGAGCTGCAGTCCCAGCTCAGCCTGGTGAGGAAACCAATGCCCCCTCAACCCCATTAATGACCCCCTCTCTGCCTCCTAGTTGTTGCTAGACGTATGAGTTTGAGTTAGAGCTAGACCAGGGTGTAATTACTGTAGATCACTCGGAATTCGGAAATACATGACATTTACAAGATTACACCTCCAGTTAAACAGTACAGTACAACTGACACATCACTGTAAAACCATGATCATTTAGACCTCATAAATACATTCCTACCCTACGGGTTACATATGGGTCCTCAAGTTGACCTTTTAGCAACTGAAGATGATGGATTAGTTACAGAGAGAGAAGCAATCAGTCAACTCAGAGCTCTGTAATTATCACAAGCCATAATAATAATACATTTCATTTTTTGACAAGCTCTTCGATCGATGGAGAGATGAAGTGAAGTTGAGGAGAACAGTTTGTTATACTACAGCTGTTCTCCTCAAAACTGAATTCTAAAAACATGTGCTCACCAGGAACTTCACCTCAATCATGCACTGATGTCATTTGGCCTATATCAACACCACTTGTTGAATCACCTGAAGTCTTTAACCATTCCTCTTCCTCCCGCTCTCCCATTAGAAAGCAGCCATGGAGGGCCAGCTGAATGAGACCGAGTCCCGTTACAGCATGCAGCTGAACCAGCTCCAGGGCATGGTCAACAGCCTGGAGGAGGAGCTGGGTCGCATGAAGACAGACATCGAGAGGCAGGCCGGCGAGTACCGCATGCTCCTGGACATCAAGACCCGGCTGGAGATGGAGATCGCTGAGTACAGGAGGCTGCTGGATGGAGAGGATGTCGGGTAAGGAGAGGAGAGAAGAGTGTAGATCCCTAATTTACATACCCAGTGGGATTTACATGGGCTTCACATACCCAATGTAAATGCTAAATGTGCATTTACATACCCAATGACAAGTCAACCCCTAGCCCGTTGCCCCTTCAGTAGCCCCTACCCCTTTGGCACATAAACACCTGCTGTAGGCACTTTTGATTTAAAATGATTGGATACATGCAAGAACTATGGTGTGAATATTACTAGAGGGCAAGATGGAGCAATCATCATTATGCTAATGACCTACAGTAGCCTATCTAATCGTTGCAGATCAACAAGAAGTGCACTAGGGAAGGGGCCAGGGGTCGATTTGGAACTGGGCAATAGAGACTGTGTTACAGAGTAGAGAGATCAATGTAGAGTTGTTAAATAGGAAGAGACTTAACACTCAAACTATCTTCTGTCCACCAGGAGAACTATCATCACCAAGAAGGTTGAGACTGTTCAGGTCCAAAAACGTAAGTAGAGCGAGACCATTTTCTATCATATCAATTCCATATTGATTGAACCCAGCAGTAGTAATTGTGAAACACTCTAGAACAAAAAGGATTTGGTTGATTAGAATTTTAAGTTTGTTCTTTCCTTTCCTCTTTAGCTAAGCCCAACACTAAGTGTACTAATGGTTATTTGTGCCTTCTTTGAAGCAGTGCCAGTGGTGACAAAGAGAGTGCGGACGGTGATCGAGGAGATGGTCGATGGAAAGGTGGTCTCCCGTACAGAGGATGTGGACATGGAGGTCCCGCAAAAATAGATCCCTTGCACTCAACCCACCCAAAAAAGCCTGGTTCCGCCTACAGCAAAAAGGAATACCAGAAATTTTAAAATGTTATAATCTCCTCTGGATGGCATCGCTTTGGTGTTGCCTGTATGCTCGGTGAATGTACAACACTGTGCAATCTTTGATACATTTACCATATTTGATATTTAAGTTGACAAAACAAACATGCTTTTGAATATCATTGTTGATCAAATGATCATGTAGGATGTTTGGTTGAATTGTCCCAAAATACATAATAAAATATGTTTCAGAATCTACCGTATTTGATCATTGTGTATTTGTTTTGAGCATGATCTCACAAATCATTTCTCCTCTCAGTCCATTGTCTTATCATTGGAAAACAACATTGTTCAAAAGGGGATGATAAACAAATATCAAGGAACATTTAAAGAGATTATCTTATATCAGTCTATTTTATACTGTACAGTCATGGTCAAAAGTTTTGAGAATGACACAAATATTGGTCTTCACAAAGTTCGCTGCTTCAGTGTTATGAGATATTTTTGTCAGATGTTACTATGGCATACTGAAGTATAATTACAAGCATTCCATAAGTGTCAAAGGCTTTTATTGACAATTACATTAAGTTTATGCAAAGAGTCAATATTTGCAGTGTTGATCCTTCTTTTTCAAGACCTCTGCAATCCGCCCTGGCATGCTGTCAATTAACTTCTGGGCTACATCCTGACTGATGGCAGCCCATTCTTGCATAATCAATGCTTGGAGTTTGTTAGAATTTGTGGGTTTTTGTTTGTCCACCTGCCTCTTGAGGATCGACCACAGGTTCTCAATGGGATTAAGGTCTGGGGAGTTTCCTGGCCATGGACCCAAAATGTCGATGTTTTGTTCCCCGAGCCACTTAGTTATCACTTTTGCCTTATGGCAAGCTGCTCCATCATGCTGGAAAAGGCATTGGTCATCACCAAACTGATCTTGGATGGTTGAGAGAAGTTGCTCTCGGAGGATGTGTTGGTACCATTCTTTATTCATGGCTGTGTTCTTAGGCAAAAATGTGAGTGAGCCCACTCCCTTGGCTGAGAAGCAACCCCACACATGAATGGTCTCAGGATGCTTTACCGTTGGCATGACACAGGACTGATGGTAGCGCTCACCTTGTCTTCTCCGGACAAGGTGTTTTCCAGATGCCCCAAACAATTGGAAAGGGGATTCATCAGAGAAAATGACTTTACCACAGTCCTCAGCAGTCCAATCCCTGTACCTTTTGCAGAATATCAGTCTATCCCTGATGTTTTTCCTGGAGAGAAGTGGCTTCTTTGTTGCCCTTCTTGACACCAGGCCATCCTCCAAAGATTATTCACCTCACTGTGCGTGCAGATGCACTCACACCTGCCTGCTGCCATTCCTGAGCAAGCTCTGCATTGGTGGTGCCCCGATCCCGCAGCTGAATCAACTTTAGGAGACGGTCCTGGCGCTTGCTGGACTTTCTTGGGCGCCCTGACACCTTCTTCAAAACAATTGAACCTCTCTCCTTGAAGTTCTTGATGATCCGATAAATGGTTGATTTAGGTGCAATCTTACTAGCAGCAATATCCTTGCCTGTGAAGCCCTTTTTGTGCAAAGCAATGATGACGGCACGTGTTTCCTTGCAGGTAACCATGGTTAACAGAGGAAGAACAATGATTTCAAGCACCACCCTCCTTTTAAAGCTTCCAGTCTGTTATTCTAACTCAATCAGCATGACAGAGTGATCTCCAGCCTTGTCCTCGTCAACACTCTCACCTGTGTTAACGAGAGAATCACTGACATGATGGCAGCTGGTCCTTTTGTGGCAGGGCTGAAATGCAGTGGAAATGTTTTTTTGGGATTAAGTTCATTTTCATGGCAAAGAGGGACATCTGATCACTCTTCATGACATTCTGGAGTATATGCAAATTGCCATCATCAAAACTGAGGCAGCAGACTTTGTGAAAATTAGTATTTGTATCATTCTCAAAACTTTTGACCACGACTGTAGGTCAAGGGTATCAAACTAATTCCATTGAGGGCCTAGTGTCTGCTGGTTTATGTTTTTTCCTTTCAATTAAGACCTACTAATTAGTGACCTTAATTCATCAATCAAGTACAAGGGAGGAGCGAAAACCCGCAGATACTCGGCCCTCCATGGAATGAGTTTGAGACGTGCTGTAATGTTATAATGTTATCTTCATCATAACATTTAGTATATATGTCACGGGTTACAAAGCCAGAACCCAGAAGCAGACCAGGACAAGGTGAGTAGATACGAAGGTGGGTATTTATTGAACAGATTCAAAAGTGATGCTGAATAATCCAGGGAACAGACCGGGCGGCGGAGATGAGTTGGTGGGAGTTCAGTGGCAGGTCCAATAATGGCTCGGCAGCCGCCGACCACCAGGCAGGGGTTGGGTGAAGGTTCCGGGTGAGTGACTGCAGATAGAACAAAACGGAGGTAAGTACACAGCAAGCCAACAAGGTGCAAAACAACAGAACTAACGCTAGAAGCTCCAAGGCTGATACACTGATAAACATACTGTTCATGGCTAACGATCCGGCAGGGAATGGATGTCAGGTCAGAGCCTAAAAAGGGTGATGATCAGGACCAGGTGTGCAGATCGCTGATGGGATGCAGGTGCGGAAAATCAGGAGAGCTCCCGCCTAGCAACGTCGCCCGGCAACCAGGCAGGGAGCGTTCCAGAACCCTCGGGAAACTGGAGATCCCGAGCAGAAAAATGACAACACAGGCAGGAACCGACTCAGGATGCAGGGTTCATGACAATATATTTGATATCATACAATTTCATCCAACAATTTAACATGCTCTTTCACTAATACACATTGGATGATAGTATGATTCAGTATGATGTCATTAACAAATCAACACGGACAAATAAATATGTGGCAAACTCTTAATGTGATTCCTTTAAAGAAGCATAATCCTGGGACATTGTCAAGAGAGGGTTAGTCTAATGGGTGTGGATCACTACCCTGTACATGTAGCACCTTTGGCATCTATAAAGTTGAGATAATCTATAAAGTTTGATCTCAGCTGACAACACTGAAGCAGTCAGACATCTCCAATAAAATATATGATTTGAGGTCACAGTCTGAATTCCCCAAACAAATCACTTTAATTACAGATGATAACAAGGATACTGGAGTCAAGAAACAGGGAGATGAATAACTCAATTGAAAGGCTTCAAGTTGTTCCCAAGGGTGGAAAGGAACTGACGTAATAAAAGCATTGTAATGGTGATGTCTTATTGGGTCAGGGTGGGACAAGGCCAATATAAACAGTGTGAGTGAGGATAGTTGAGTAAGACAAACTCAGAGCTATATACAGTACTCTATGTAAAGGTTCACGCTTGAGCTGGCCTGTTATTGACTTAGGGGTGAGATTGGAGACAGCAACGAATGGGGTGGCAGGTAGTCTAGTGGTTAAGTGCATTGGGCCAGTAACTGAAAGGTTGCAGGTTTGAATCTCTGAGACAACTAGATTAAAATATGTTAATGTGCCCTTGAGCAAGGCACTGATCCCTAGTTGCTCTGGATAAGAGCGTCTACAAAAATATATATTGGATGAGAAAACAGTGTGAGTTAGAGATGTGATTGATAAATTGGCCATATTTAAGTTGACAAAAGAAATGATCAAATGATCATGTATGATGTTTGGTTGAAATGTCCCAAAATACATAATAAAATATCAGTTTTAGTATCTACCGTATTTGTTCATTGTGTATTTGTTTTGAACATGATCTCTCAAATAATTTATCCTCTCATTCAGCTGTGTTCCACCAGATGGCAGCAAGCACTTCCTACTGTTTTATAATTAAACTTGGTTTTGGTTTTGATTTTCAATGGTGCCAAGTACAATATCAAATGGTGGCAATCTGAGAAGGCTTTAGACAACTCCGTCATCATCACAACAAACATTTGTGGGACCTGCACTAAAATGAGTGTTTTTTCCTTTTAACAAAATGTGGTTGTCCTTGTTTTTCATATGCAGGACTATTTTTATCCACATAGAGGTTAACAAAACCACAACCTTAGACAACCATCATGATGCCACCTTTCCATCAAGTCAGTTTGTCAAATTTCTGCCCTGCTAGAGCTGCCCCGGACAAGTGTTGTTATTGTGAAGTGGAAATGTCTAGGAGCAACAACGGCTCAGCCGCGAAGTGGTAGGCCACACAAGCTCACAGAACGGGACTGCTGAGTGCTGAAGCACATAATGCGTAAAAAACGTCTGTCCTTGGTTGCAACACTCACTACAGAGTTCTAAACTGCCTCTTGAAGCAACTTCAGCACTGTCTGCTGCCTTCAGGCCCAAAAGAACGCAGACGACAACGTGCAGCAACATGTCCTCCCGTGCCACAAGAGTGACACTGGTGCTGTCGTCCTCCGCTCTCCTGAATCACCGCTCCACGCAGCTCCATCATTTCGTGAACGGGCAGGCCCCTTCCAGGACATCCTCTAGAAGCCAGCAAGTTGTCCAACCGGATGGCCATGTCCACCAGTTGATCGAACGACAACGTGGTGTCCCGGCAGGCTAGCTCCCTTCGGATGTCCTCTCGTAGATGGCACCGGAAGTGGTCGATAAGGGCCCGCTCGTTCCACCAGGACCCAGCCGCTAGAGAACGAAACTCCAGGGCGAAGTCCTGCGCGGTCCTCGTCCCCTGCCTCAGATGGACCTGCCACCAGGAGACGAGGGCGGACACCTTCTCCCACTCCGATGGAGCCAGACTGATGGTTGAGAAGTATAAATCCATTTGTAAGAGGATTCTGTGATGCTGTGATTTTGAAGGAGTCAGGAGCAGTAGGGTAAATCACAGAATAACAGGATTTATTCTGAACTACAGAGTTACGCAGTAATGCGTAAAAACACTCCAGTGCGCAAAACAGGCACACTGGAAAATACAAGGCACAGGGAATATTCCCGGCGATACAACATACACAGAGCTCCACCGAGCTTCTCTCTCCTCCACAATAAACAATCACACACAAAGACAAGGGGGCAGAGGGAACACTTATACAGGTACTGATGAGGGGATATGAACCAGGTGTGTGTAATAAACAAGACAAAACAAATGTAATGATGAGATGAGGAGCGGCAGTGGCTAGAAGGCCGGTGAGGACGAACACCGAAGCCTGCCCGAACAAGGAGTGGAGGCAGCTTCGGAGGACAAATACAATTAGATTTGTTTTGATTTGAAAATCTAGCCGCCATTGGACTCTGGAGCAGTGGAATGGCATTCTCTGGAGTGATGAATCACGCTTCACCATCTGGCAGTCTGACGGACAAATCTGGGTTTGTGGGATGCCAGGAGAATGCATAGTGCCAACTAAAGTTTGGTGGAGGATGAATAATGGTCTGGGGCTGTTTTTCATGGTTCAGGCTAGATCGTGTGGAAGAACTTGACTGGCCTGCACAGAGACTTCAACCCCATCGAACACTTTTGGGATGAATTGGAACGCTGACTGCGAGCCAGGCCTAATCGCCCAACATCGGTGACCGACCTCACTAAGGCTCTTCTGGCTGAATGGAAGCAAGTCCCTGCAGCAATGTTCCAACATCTAGTGGAAAGCCTTCCCAGAAGAGTGGAGGCGGTTATAGCAGCAAAGGGGGGACCAACTCCATATTAATGCCCATGATTTTGGAATGAGATGTTCAGGTATCCACATGTAGTGTAGGGCAGTCAGGTGGTTAGCTGCCAGCAGAGACTGCTATTGTAAAAACGGCTAGCTGGAGCTCGTCTGAGCGGTCGGTTGTGAATGCCCTCACCTGCTAGTACTTAATGCTGATATAATTGGTTCCTGGAGAGCTACCCTCCTGTAGGTTTTCGCTCCAACCCCAGGTGTTACTAACCTGATTCATCTTATCAACCTGCTAATTATTAGAATCAGGTGTGCTAGATTAGGGTTGGAGCAAAAATCTTCGGGACAGTAGCACTCCAGGAACAGGGTTGGGCAGTCCTGCACAACAGACTGTCTGGCAAAAACAGTATGGATGCTTCTTAGTCCAGAACATCTATTATCTTCATCAGTTTACATAGGATGGACTTGTGGCAAATATACAATGTTGTAAGCTATGCAATAGGAATATCTACACAGGAAAGAATGGCATAGCATCTATACAGGGATATTCACATAACAGCATGCACATTTACAGCAGTTTATGTATAAACATCTCGCTGGCGGGAGAGAGAACTAATTACTTAGACAGGCGAGATTTATGCAAATAGTCCGGGTAGCCATGATTAGCTGTTCAGGAGTATTATGGCTTGGGGGTAGAAGCTGTTGAGAAGTCTTTTGGACCTAGACTTGGCACTCCGGTACCGCTTGCCGTGCGGTAGCAGAGAGAACAGTCTATGACTAGGATGGCTGGAGTCTTTGACAATTTTGAGGGCCTTCCTCTGACACCGCCTGGTATAGAGGTCCTGGATGGCAGGAAGCTTGGCCCCAGTGATGTACTGGGCCGTACGCACTACCATCTGTAGTGCCTTGCGGTCGGAGGCCAAGCAGTTGCCATACCAGGCGGTGATGCAACCAATTTAAAAGATTTTACAGAGTTACAGTTCATAGAAGGAAAACAGTCAATTGAAATAAATTAATTGGGCCCTAATTTATGGATGTGACATGACTGGGCAGGGGCACAATGATGGGCGGGCCTGGGAGGACATAGGGAAGGCACTGGGGAGCCAGGCACAGCCAATCAGAATGAGTTTTTCCACACAAAAGGGCTTTATTACAGACAGAAATACTCCTCAGCACCACCCCTCAGACAATCCTGCAGGTGAAGAAGCCGGATGTGGAGGTCCTGGGCTGGTGTGGTTACATGTGGTCTGCGGTTGTGAGGCTGGTTGGACATACTGCAAAATTCTTCGGCTTATGGTCGAGAAATTAACATTCAATTCACTGGCAACAGCTCTGGTGGACATTCCTGCAAAACTTGAGACATCTGTGGCATTGTGTTGTGTGACAAAACTGCACATTTTAGAGTGGCCTTTTATTGTCCCCAGCACAATGTGCACCTGTGTAATGATCATGCTGTTTAATCAGCTTCTTGATATGCCACACCTGTCAGGTGGATTAATTATCTTGGCAAAGGAGATATGCTCACTAACAGGGATGTAAACACATTTGTGCACAACATTTGAGAGAAATAAGCTTTTTGTGCATATGGAACATTTCTGGGACCTTTTATTTCAGCTCATGAAACATCTGATCTGGAGTGGGAGGGGTCTGAGTCCAATTGTGCATTCGGGCACTCTGATTGGTGGAAACCAGGAGGCTGTGCCAGCTGAGAAGAGGAGAAATCATCCTAACGGGACTATGGGGAAAGTCACGTGCACAGACATGGCCTTTTTTAAATTTATTTTTTATTTTTTATTTTTTACATCTATTGCAGTAATGTTGAAGGGCTCTTATTACTTAGCCAGCTAGAAGGATGAAGTAATAAGCTAACTTTAAACGGAGCCTACCTTAGCAGGAGCAAAACATAGGCTGCTAAGTTCTCATAATAGCTTTGCTTTACAGAGAATAGGCTACTGAGACAGACAGTGATTTGGCGCTCAGAGGTGAGGCTGAGGCAGGCTGCAATGCATGCAGGAAGAAGCAGAGGACACAGAGAGAGAGAGGAAGCAAGCAGAGAGAGGTTAGTACAGTGGTTCCCAAACTTGTGGTCGGGTCCCCATGTGGGGTCCCCTGAGAACATCTGTACTAATCCTATCAAACAAGTTAGGAACTTTAAAAAATAAAATATGTTTCAATATGAACATCTCCACATGGCGTATCTTTCCTTTCGGCCTCCATTAAATTGCAATCAGAATGTAAACAATACAGTTCTAAAAAGTAATATGTTTTCGTTTATTTCGGTGACTGTTCATCATATCTCGATCGCCCACCGGACTTTATAGTTTATTATATTAATACAGAAATCGTAAGTAATATTTTAATAATTCATGTGAATGTGATAATACGGTCATCTGTGTGCTCCATTGATGTCTGTTTGTGCGGAGCTTGATTAGTAATGCCTAGGAATACAAATGTGAACGCTATGTAATTTGAAAAAATAGATATCTATACAAAGAGTTGCTGATTTTATGCAATTCATCATTACAACTGACTGAACTGTCGCTGATGCTAAGTGTTAGTGTGAATCATTTCTCATATTTCCCCCCTTTCAGGGGTATAACATTATAATTGTATAGCTAATAGGTTATGCAGTGCATTAGGAAAGTATTCAGACCCTTCACTCTTTCCACATTTTGTTACCTTACAGCCTTATTCTAAAATTGTTTCCCCCCCCCCCACAGCAATCTACACACAATACCCCATAATGACAAAGCAAAAACAGGTTTTTAGAAATGTTAGCAAATGTATTAAAAAAATTGAAATATTCTGGGGCCTGTAGTTTTTCCTGATATGGTAACCTAACCAGGTAAAACTCCAGACCTTATACGGTATAACGTGATTAATCTGTTGTAAACATATTTAATATGGGCTACCATGGGACCAGAGTTTTTCTAATCAGGTCACATGGTTAACAAAAAAAACTCCTGGCCTTGAGGAGGAGGAAAACCCTGTAAAACTGCAGCAACCTTGTACTTGTTCATATGAATTATGTTTTAAAGAAGGGAGGTTTCGTGTACACAGAGAAAGCAACAGAATTGGACAAAAAAACTCACAGGGCAGAGCTTTCTTTATGCAGGTTTGCATCCTGTAGTCCTGCCCTATGCAACTGTAGGCCTCATTAAAAATTAACTCACAGTCTATATGTGCTATTGTGTTTATTTATTAATTCCAGCTAATCATTCTGGATTGAAAAAGTCTAGGTAACCTAGTCAGCCCAAGTTTGAATATAAACCAAATTTGATCCCATTCACATTTCTGACTATAGGCTAAATACAAAAAAGTTACCCTGGCCAGAGGGACAGGGCGCTTAGTAGGCTAGACTAAGATGCAGTTGTTAGTAGCCTACAGTTGATCAGACTGAAACATAGTCTCGTTTCCATACACTACAACATGTCAGATCGCTAATGTTAAGGTGTATAGGCTGCTACATTTACGTAAGAGTTTTTGCTTGTGTCTGTCGTGAGTGATGTGCTATCAGCTTGCTAAAAAAAAGAGCAGAGGTAAGTAGAGAGCACGCGCTGAGCTTTGTGCGTTGTGCCCATCCCGCACGACACCCCAAAGAGCCTGCAGCAGCACTCCAGCGTGAAGGACAGAGAAATTGTACACGAGTTGACAAATCATGAGGCAAATCGGTATAAAACAAAAGCACCTTTCCCCTCTTTTTAACTCTGCGCCAATATATTTTTATTAAAGTAAATGAAAAGTGGTGTGGCGCCACACCTGATTGAAAAGTGCTGTGGCAAATGCTGCCTCGACACACGTTTTCCGGCAGCCCTGATGATACATCATTATGACATGAACTATGACATTAACTATGACATGGCCTTTATGAACTATAGCAACCAGTACTGTCTCATTATCCAGCCCTACGACCAAAGACAGATGAATGTCTATTGTGGACCAATATATTGTATGCTAAGGCAATAAGGCCTTACAAAAGACACTGCCCATCATGGATGCCCCTCCTGTGAGCACTCAAATACCTAGCTATCTACTGTCTAACCCCCTGAACATGAGTTGAATTATAGAACCTGAAAGCATTACCTCATGTAGAGGTTTAATGGTTTATATTGGTTTCTTTGGTGTGCATAGATACTGTATACTAGGCTTTCAGAAAATGTATAATTGTCTGAACCTCTAACAAACAGTTTGACTGAATTGTTTCATAAAGGACAATGGATGATTGTATCCAGAAAATGACCAAGGCCCAATATCAGTTTCATATTATTGATACTCAGAGTCATATTTTGGATGCTTTTTTAATGTTTATTATAGTGTGGTCCTCCAACACAGCTGCGCCAAGAAGCTTTACTGAGGGAAAATCAACATCAGGCGGTCCACCCAGTTGTGGCTGAGATCCCTCAATGCAATGAGGTGATAGTGGACCTGGAGTTGGGCCTGGAGCCAACCAGGGTAGAGGTCTCCCTGAATGAGAGGGAGCAGCTGAGTCATCAGGAGATCGGTGGCTTGGTGTGCCTCCCAGCAGCGAGGGCCCAGGCAGAAACCAAGCTCTCTACGGAGGCTCCAGTAGTGGCACCATCAGTGCCAATGTACTCAGTAAGGAGGCGCCCAAAGGTAAACACAAAATGACAGATCTCACCCAGTGCTCTATCCATCGGTGTACAATACAACATATTTATTTCCCATGAAGCAGGCAATATGTAGCTTATACTTCAAGATGTATATTCTTCAAGTCACTCACCTCACTCTTATTGAAACAGTGAGGTGTCATATCATTGATATGCTGTGTCATGTTATTGATTAGCAGTGTCATATTTTGGTTGTTTGGTTGATGTTTATTACAGACCTACCCTCCTCCACCACCACCCTCCATGAGGCCAGGATGGACAGGGGATCCCTGTGGTCCTCAACCTGTTCCAACAACCTGCGCACATGGAAGAGGTGAGTAAAGAGTCTTTTTTTAACAGCAGTGAACCTAGAGGCCAGGTATGTATGACTTTGAGTAAGCATGCAAGTAACTAACAGGAATAGTGTCATTTATGGAGACTGAGGCTTTAATTGTCAGGTTGCCGTTTATTGGGATGAATCTTGTCTTGGAGGCAGCGCTGAATGGTTTCAGCTAGATGGGCCAGCCGCAATGTTAAAATTAGTTATATCGTAAAAAATTAATGGAAACAAAAATGTGCATTTTGGTCTTGATTGAAGGTTAGAGTTAGGCATAAGGTTAGCAGTGTGGTTAACGAATGGGGGTAAAGTTAGGTGTAGGTTTAATGTGATTTTATGACTTTGTGGCTGTGCCAGCTAGTGACCAACCTGAAGAGCTGCCTTCAGTACATGAGTCATCCCAATAAATGCCAACCTGCCTTTATTCATACTCGTGCCCTGTACTGCCTACAGAGTATTGAAGTTGTGTCCATATGTCCTACTTGTCACAGAGCCACGGAGCAGATACGTGGATGTCCTGGGCCAGGAATGGAAGAACAGTCCTGTGACTGAATGTTCTGCTGTCCCCAACTGCCCTGCTCAACGACCCGTGGTCCAGAGTGGACCTGCTGCTGAGCCTCTCATTGTGAGGCCCAAGACCAGCGGAGAGGGCTGGCTGGCTTGGCTTGCTTGGCTTTGGCTGTAAGAAGGAGACACACCTGCCGGAGGATTCCCCAAAATCTTTAAGAAACCTGCTCTTCATATCTTGACATTTTAAATCAGAGCAAAGCAATTGTATGAACTGTGAGTGTGTTATTAAATTGCTTTTACTAATTGTTTTCAAATTGTATTGATAGATACAGAGTAAGCCTCAACCACCTCCCTCACCAATGGGGATGTACCCCCCTCCAACAATGTGGAACACAGGCTATCTGGGGGACTCTGGCAGTCTTCCCAAGGGTGGCTACATGAGACTTAACTTCTCATACTGCTTCAGCCAATCATTGCTCTGTCTGCTGTTCTCCTTCTAACTTTTCCCCCTACTTACAGCAGGTCTGTGGGTTGACCCTAACCCCCAGATTAACCCGGATGGGAACATAACCGAGGCCCCCAGCCAGAGTCGCAAACCCGAAACACAGCTGTTCGTGACAGATGTGTATGCTCTGATGGCACCAATGGAAGTCCCACCTGACGGTCAGTATTGGTTATAAGTTGTTCTTGCTATTCTTCTATATGTTTGATAGGCTGGTGAGGTAAGGAAAGCTGCCACCATTTTGAATCCCTATTTGCTGGTAGTGATCAGACTCCCATCAATGCTTTTGCTATGGACCTCCCTTAGTAATAAGTATGCCGTAAAGTTAGACAGCAGCCTTTCCACAACAATCTACAGAATTCAGTAATTCGTTCAGTCTACAATTGTATTCATTAATATTTGAGCTAAGTTGTGTTTAGATGTTTGTAAAAGACAGTGAGGGAGAAATAGTGAGATACAGTATGTTTTTTTCTCTGCAGATTCAGAGAATTCAGCATGGTGGAATGGGAACTTTATTTAAAATGCCATGCCCAAATGCCACCACAATTCAAGAATGACCCTTTAGCTACCAAGCATGAGAACGAAAAAGACAGTTTTAATAAAAAAAAGTAGTAGTATTTCTATCCTCTGGATTTGCCATAAATTGTTGTTGGATAGAAGTACAGCGATACCTTCCATCCCTGGATTGAAGTACAAAGTTCACAGAGGTGCAAATATATTGGCATATGGTCGTTTCAACTAGGAGAGCATTTCTTCTAGTCTAAATGTTTTGGCTAGACCTAGGATCATAGGATAGGATCATAGAATCATAGAATCATAATGCAGCCTATACAAGCACAATGACAGCATTCTTCCACTAGAGGGCACCATCGACTTTGGTAAACCACCTTGAACTCAATACAAGTCGTGTTAGAGGCATAGAGATGGATAGAGGGTGCACTTGCCACAAATATAGTGTGTGTGGTCTCTTTCGCTCTCAATGCCTCACACCCATAGTAATGGAGAGAATCAAACACTGGATGTCAGTATGGTACCACCATGGTACACTAAAATCATTATCTGAGTCAGTGAAGCTGTTAGTCAGTAAGACCAACACCAGTGATTTATGATATTGTAAACATGCCAGAATGAAAGCAAACTATAGAAAAGTAGCTCGTTTGTCAAAGTCTCACCGGTCGGTAAGTGCACTGGACTTTTACAAAAGCATTCAAAGTTTGGAAAAATTGAGTCATACTTTCACTTGCAGTGCCAACTTGGTGGGAAAATGTGCCTCACAGCTCACACTCCTTTCTGCCAGTTAGCAGTGTTATTCAATACTGTCGCTACATCACTGTTAGGTAACTAGCTATATAGGCCTATGTTTATTTGTACCACATTTGGTTGATCCAACCAAATAACAATGTTTATTTTTGTTACAAGTATGTTGCATTGTGTGCACAGTGCTGTTCCCTGTGGGGAATGCCTGTTTAAGTGCATATGAAGTCAAATGACATTCCACTAACTATAACAGACATATTAATGAAGAACAAATCAAGACTACAGTATACTTATCTCACACACACACACACACACACACACACACACACACACACACACACACAAACAGGAGAGCCTGGAGCAGAGGGCATCTGCATTGCAGCGCCCAATGAGCAGTTTAGGGAGTGAAGTTCCTTGCTTAGGGGAACATTACATGTTAATGCAAAAACAGAATGATGAATAAATATCCTGGATAGCTTTGCTTTCTGATTATCTCGCCACCAAAAGAGATACATTATCTTATTTTATTAAGGATGTCATAATGTGTCTTCCTTCCACTATCTCGTACAGCAGCTGTGTATAATCACGCCGGCTAGCTAAATGACGGTAAGATGTGATTGTTATGTCTTTCTTGACCCCACATATCTCTCACAGCAGTGTAGTATGAAAAAAGTATGAAAAAGTATTAAATGTATGCACTCACTAACTGTAAGTCGCTATGGATAAGAGTGTCTGCTAAATGACTAAAATGTAAAGTATAGTAGCTACTGTCTGTAGCCCATAGCTGATAAGAACAGGGTGTGGTTGACACTAAGAACCAGTCTGACCTGCCTGTTGCCTAAATCAACTGACTGGCCCGTTACCAGCCACCAATCCTGATGTGTTGTCCACCCTCTCCATTGCAACAACATCCCTTCATAATAATTGTGAAACAAACTGCTCCCTCTTCATGACAGTTATTGCGGCAAATTTTTTATGGTCGTATGATGAATCACGCTATGATAAGCGAAGAGAGAGACTTGGTGTGATGTCAGTGGCTGTCTATCTTAACGACACAACAGGAATGCTAGCACTGACAGATTTATGATAGTGTTTGATCCCATGGCACTGTGTGCAGACCCAAGTCAAAGCTGCGCTGTGTGTTGAAAATTCACATCCAGCTAGTGCTTGGCTATGACTGTCTCGCATTGCCCTTGGAGGTTCCCCGTTCCCACTGAGACCTGCAGTTCAGTCGTTGTTTTAACTTTCACAGATAGTTATTGATACCAATCATGCCATGCTCTGTCTGAGACTCTGGGCAGAGGTCAAGGGTTTTCTCCTCTCCTTGTGTATTCAGTCAAACTTAGAATGCGCTAACATGGAGGCTATCAGTAGAACTCGTCACCTATGAGGGATTTTCCTTCTCTCACCCCACACAGTTCCTCCAAAGTCCCAAGCTATATACTTTTCTACAGACTTTTTTGGACAAAGAGGAGAATGTGTTCAACTTACTTTAGATACTAAGCTGAAATTTGTCTCAGTACTGTAACAAGAAAGCACAATTTATTCTAGGGATATTTCAAACAAGTGTGTTTCATGATTACTCTAATATGTATGATCAAAGTATCATGAACAGAGATTCCACTGGGCAAAAACTGGTTGAAACAACGTTGTTTCCACGTCATTTCAAACAGCAAACTAAATGTGATGATGTTGAATCAATATGGAAAACTGATTGGATTTGCAAAAGGTCATCAACTTAAGGGAAGTTAGTATTTTCTAAACCTAAATCCAATCACACTGTGACATTTTTGGTTGATTTCAAGTTTAATTCACGTTAGTTGACAACTCAACCAAATGTAAATCAAAACTGGACGTTGAACTGACGTCTGTGTCCAGTGGGATGTGATATAAGACAAGCTGGTAATTATTCAGTCGAATTAAATTAAATTAGATGTTATTACAGTCCAAGCCAATAAAATGTATTGTATTGTGTTGATTGACAAGGAAATGGTCCGGATCTGATTAACATTTGAAATGTCAATAGAAAAGACCAACCACATCAGTTCCAGGCGATCTGCCAGGTGATCAAAACAAACAAATTGTGGTTGCAGTTTTACAGCTATAAACAATAACACCTAAAGCTAATGTAAATTCCCCACAAACCCAAGCCTTGGGCTTTGTAAACAAGGCAGCAATTACAGTGTTTTAACAATCTGTATACAACAGGAAAATATGACATATGATGAGAGCAATTCAACATTTATTTTGACCACAATGTAAGTTAGGTGGTTATCCATCCCTTCTATGAACTCACCCCTATTCTACAAGCAAGAACAGTGTGTGTGTGTGTGTGTGTGTGTGTGTGTGTGTATGTGTGTGTGTGTGTGTCGGGGACGACGACGACAGCAGATTCACCAATATAACAACAATAGCAATAATAAGAACAGCCATTTAAAAGGATGTTATTTAGAAACCGGCCTGACTATGCATTTTTTATTCATGTATTGTGTGTGTGTGTGCACATATGTGGTGTGTTTGTGTGCAAGGATGTGTGTATGCGTGTGTCTGTGAGAAAGTGAGTGATTGCGTATTTGCAAACATGGTCCCCTTGTTTCATTTGCAGGAACTGCAGTTTCTAAATGTGCTAGTGATTCTGCTCCAATATCAACATTAGTCATCTCAGTATTCCACTAGAGTACGTCCACTATTCTCATTTAGGCATAGCATAGACAGAAACACCTACCTACCTGTCAAACATAAACATAGAATAGTGTGTTCACACAGAAACAGACACAGACAAGAACACACCCCTTGTTGCCCCCCCCCCCCCCCCCCCCCCCCCCCCCCCCCGTGCCCGACACTTCTGACTAGTTCCACTGTACTCAATCATCGTTCCACAGAGAGCAAAGTACAACACAGATACCAACCCTGTCAACAAAGACTTTCTTTGTTCAGCCGGTCAGTATTTACCTCCTCAGTCAATGTTTTTCCACTTGTCTCTAGGCAACACTGCCACTTGGTGAGTAGGAAACTCTGCATGTTGTGGCACTGTGTCGAAATGCTAAAGAATGTCTGAGGGCATAGATTAGTCGTCCAGTTGGGTGTGTCCCGACTCCCTCTTGAGGAGTAATTTTACCACACCCAGGGTCATATACTCCGTTCTGTGGTCACGGATCCTGCTCCCTGATCTTTTCTCCATTCAGTGGTGTTTGAGTGCACAAGCTGCAAGGCACACAAGACTTTCAGTAACCTTCAATGTCTCTCACATGTTATGTTTTCCACAGCTGAGTTTTCAGCCATTGTCCACAACATCCTGACCACCTCCTGACAACCCCGCTGTTATATCTAACACAGAGCCCCGAGAGTATTATGTGGTTGTCATGCTTTTTAATAAATACAGGCAACAGATAGGGGAAAAACAATACAGGCTTATAATAGTATGATAGTCAACTTTTCCAAAAGCTGTCTACCTTATTGAAATAATTTCAGCCACACAATAGCGATTCATATTCACCAGAACATTTATTTTCAGAAACAGGATGGTCAAACACACTCTGATAGCAAATCTTGTTCATTATTCCTACTTTCTCATCCTAATTCCACTTCCTGGAACTCTAGTAAGGCTTCCTATGATTGGCAGATATCTTAAAAACAGGTATATTATTGACCTATCAGGATGAGAGGCATTGCAGTGTTAATGGTACTCCTCAGGTATTTTATTTGACAGCTCTCCTCTTTAGTTGTAACAGTGTGTGGTGTTTGTGGGTGTGGGTGTGTTTCTGATAATATTATGCACTGCCAGCAGAGATGGACATCTAGCTGGAAGAGCGCACTGTGGTGGTTGTGAGTGTGGTTTTCGATCCCCCTGCAGAAAGAAAATGAGAACGTTACAACATGCTGATTACCTACTATTACAACCATCATATATTTTCATTATAAAGCCATTATATAAAATAGATGATATTTACCTGAGCCAACAGGTCTGAAAAGGCGGATGGTGAAAATAAATGGAAAAAATTAGTTGGAGTGGTAGCCATTTTGTATCTGTCTGAATGACTAACAATAATAACTATGACTACTATGATTATTTGGGCCATGTTAAATGTATGGACGTTTATGGCCATTTCCCATAGATTTGCAGTGTTTACCTGGACTCCTCCCCTTCCAGGAGGCCCCTGTAGGTGGCGATCTCCTGCTCCAGACGGGACTTGATGTCCAGCAGCATCTTGTAATCGTGGCCCTGCGTCTCGATGCTCTGGCGCACCCTGTTTAGCTCCTGTTCCAGCATGTTGATCTGGTTCTGGTAGCCCGAGAGCATGGCGCTGTAGCGGCCCTCTGTCTCTCTCAGTGTGTTCTCCAGAGCTCCTTTCTGTGTGGCGATAGAGGTGATACAGGGTCAGTAACAGGAAATGCAATTATAGAAATAATGAAAATAAACCTCAAACCAGACATAGTTATTGCACTAAATCAACTTTGATAAGCAAATGTCAACAAACTTCTGCTAATACACCATACCAAGACTATGTTGAGAGTTAACACAAATATGCCAGCGCCACTAAGCACAGCAAGGTCACTTCTTGGGGTGCTTATTTGAAATGAGATACTGAGTTCTATGTATTCCCAAAAAAGGAATTGCAGCAGATGTTTCTTTTCTTTAAATGACCTTTAGTGGAGGCTGCTTTGGGGAGGACGGCTCAAAATAATGGCTGGAACGGAGCTAATGGAATGGCTTCAAACACATAGAAACCATGTTTTTGATACCAGTCCACTGATTCTCCAGCCATTACCACGAGCCCATCCTCCCCAATTAAGGTGCCACCAACCTCCTGTGCTTTAGACCAAGATGGAATGTAGCCTTGTTACTGCAGCGGGATGGATTTAGATATATTTTCTGAGTTTGATAAGCCCCAGCTAAGTTCCCATGGGAGTTAGGCTCTAGCTCTTTCACTGCATTCCTTTGGAAACACTCATACTCTTGCTGTCTTCCAGAGAGGGTGCAGATGCCTTTAAAAAGCAGAAAACCTCTGCATAACCCTAACCTCCCCCGTGTCTACTAATCCCCCACTTTTAGCCTTTTTCCATTGCTTTCCCATTTTCCCTCTCCTACTCAATCTCTCTCCAAGTCCTCCCCCTTCTTCCCTCCCTCCTATCTCGTCAATCCCTTTCAACCATGCCCTCCTATCTCGCTCTTTCCCTCTGTTGAAAGAGAGAAACTAGACTCCAGAGGATTGATAATGAGAATGGTGAAAGAGAGTCAAATGTTGATTGTTGCCAAAAGTGGCATAAAGTTGTGTAAATTATGGCCCCTAAACTGTGGTCCGTTGTCAGATGTTAGTGATGCTGGCTCACCATGCTGAGCTGTGACTGCAGCTCGATCTCCAGGCCCTGCATGGTGCGTCTCAGGTCGTTGATCTCTGTCTTGGTCGTCTGGATGATCTCTGTGCTGGTGGCCACCTCCTTGGACAGGTTGGCTGACTGAAATACAAACAAACCAGGGCCGCCATTTTAATCCCACTGTAGCTAACATTCCTGATGAACTTACACCACCATCTTCAAATACATTACAGTTAATTACATATTGTTAATTACAGTTAATTACATATTTTGGTTTTGAAGATGTAATTACAAAAAATTAGCGTGGGAGACAGATGGGGAATTTTGGTGAGGTGTGCCATGGCGACGGTTACCTTGTCGTTGAACCATGCCTCCTGGTCGCGGCGGTGTTTGTCGATGATGCCCTCGTACTGGGTGCGGATCTCCTCCATCATCCTGGACATGTCCTGCTGGGGCGCCGCGTCCACCTCCACGTTCACTGTGCCGGTGAGTTGAGCACGCATGGCTGCCAGCTCCTGTGGAATCATGGGAAATGGAGTCACTCTCATCCCTCTTACTTTCTATCCAATGTTTCAAAACAATCCCCTGCCACTAACTTTCTCCTCTCTATTGTCACTGGGGTGTGTTTATATTGAATAACATCTCATCACTGCAATGGAAAAAAGGGAAAAAGGGAATTGCCCCCGCACCTCTACGTGGTTCTTCTTGAGGTAGGCCAGCTCATCCTGCAGACCCTCGATCTGCATCTCCAGGTCGGCCTTGGTCAGAGTGGTCTGGTCCAGCAGGCGACGCAGGTTCGCGATGTCAGCCTCCACCGACTGGCGCATCATCAGCTCATGCTCGAACCTGATTGGTTGGGAGAAAGGGAGGAAGTTATCATGAGACATTTGAATCCAAACTTGTAAATAAGACATGTACCTTTTGAGTGATTATTTGCTTGTTTGCCTCTTATAACCTAGTTTTGTAATAGCTGATACTATGGAGCTGATTGAGGAAGTGCCCTTACTTGGTCTGGAAGTCATCAGCAGCCAGTTTAGAGTTGTCAATCTGCAGCAGGATGTTGGCGTTGTTGCATGTGGCACCGTTGATCTAAAAGAAAACATGAAAGACTTTCATTGTTCACCATGGTAGAATCACAGTTAGTCAATTTGGAAGCTGATAGTATTTTGATACGCTATTGCATCTGTCGCAAAGCTTGTTGAATACACAAGGAGTTAACACTTCCTAAAAACCTAAATATGAATCTACCAGAAAAAGAAATCAGCCATTTGTAGCAGCTCCTGGAATGACCTTGTCACCTTCCTCCTTCAGATTGAACTCCTTTGCTTCATAGGTCTTAAATAGCCATCTTTTTTTAAAAATCTAATAATCTATAAATGTCAGTGACAGCTCATTGTTTTTCTAACCCTCTGTACTCTGATTAAAAACTATAAGTCAATCCTGAAGTATACTTTATGAATGTTGTGTTACTCATTCCTACATACAGTAAGCTGATTTTCCTTTCCCTAGTAGCCTGTCAGCACTGCCTACTTAACACTGCAAGATACGAAATGATGGATTTGATCAGCCAATAGCAGACGAGGTCAGCACACTACCTTGTCCTTCAGGTCGTTGATGATGGCCCAGTATTTGCTGTAGTCCCTCTCGGCGGCAGGCCCCTTCTTCTCATAATACTCCCTGATCTGAATCTCCAACTTGGAGTTGGCCTCCTCCAGCGAGCGCACCTTATCCAGGTAAGTGGACAGGCGGTCGTTCAGGTTCTGCATGGTGGCCTTCTCGTTCAGGTGGATGGCGCCGCCATCCAGGGCGCTGGACAGGTTGAAGCCGCCACCACCGCCGGATCCATAGCCGCCACCGAAGCCGGCCCCACCGCCGTACCCAGAGGAGACTGAGCGTACGGAGGAAGAGGAGATGCGGGTGCCACCGCCGGAACCACCTCCGTACACGCTGAAGGCCTTGGGGGCACTGGACACGTAGCCGACCCGGCTTGAGATGATGTTGGAGCCCCCGGAGAAGTTCATGGGGCCCCCACCGCTGGAGCTCTTGTACGAGTAGTAAGACATGCTGACTTGCTGGCTGCTGTAGGTCAGTGGAGTGGAGGAGAGAGGAGAGAGGACCGTTGTAGAGCTGGAGCCTCCAGGAGTGTGGAGTTGGACAGAGGGAGGCTGGCTCCTGATATAGTCTTAGCCCTGGGGCGGGCCTTGTGGAGGTGGGAGAGGAGAGGAGGAGAGAACAGGGAACGGACAGGGGGAGGAGAGGGTGACTTTACAACACTCTCCAATAGCCTTGGCACCGCCACAGTCTGTTTGCCTTTAAGGACCAGTGTTCAGTTTCCACCCTGTGAGGAAACTGTAATGGAATGCCTGTGTGTGTGATGTGTGCGGGGGAATGAGTGTGTGTGTGTGGTGTGTGTGTGTGTGTGGGGGGGGGGGGGGGTGAGTGTGTGTGTGTATGTGTGTGCCTGTGTGCCTTAATTACTAGAACTTTATGCCAGTCTATCAAACTATATCACTCTCTGTTATTTGCCAGTCGTTAGGTATACATTGTTGAAACATTGAAGTATCCCTTTTTTCCAAGCTAAAGTAAAGTGTTACCTGCCACACCTAAAGTAAACATCTTATTACAGGATAAGTGCTAAGCACACTGTATCTATCATTAAAACTGTGGGTGTCTTTCATTAAAGAAATGAAATGTATTGAAACCATTAAATGGTTATTCCAAGTTACCTACATTGGTACACAGACTGCTAAGATACTTCAGCATATTCAGCTGAAGACAGCAAATCAATGACCATTTTGCTTATTCGTCAGTGAGTGATGAAATGCATCTCAAACACGTGAACATACTGTATATCAAAAATTCAAAGCAATTCATCTACCCAGAAAGTGTTGGCATGCAGTCAATTACTATTGAGCACTTTATTGATTGAAACATCATCTATATGGTAGAAAACATGACTGCATGAAGACCCCCAGACCTCTATTGTTTTACATACTCTCAGCCTGGTCCTTTTAGGGGCCCATGTACGCGGCCCATTGTTCTCCATCTACTTCAAACATCCCCTTCAGCCCCATGGGCCGTGTCCTGTGTCTCTGTGTGTTAGTGTGTAGTGTGCTAGTGTGTGTGTGTGTCTTCTGTGTTAGTGAACTGAGACTCCCAGTACGGATGAAGTATGTTGTTTTTGGCCAGGGGGAGGTAGAGTGTATGATGAAGGACGATGAGGGAGAGAGAGCCTCGGGGGGGTTGTGACTGTGTGTGAGATCAGTCTTGGACACTGGCCAGCTCCCACCCCACATCTGGTATCAGCGTCAGAGAAACAGGGAGAGCAAGGAAGGGAATGGGTCCTCATACCTCATACAATCTCTAATAGGGTTGTGCCTGAGTTGGAGGGGGATGCATTCACTTTTTCTTCATACATGTGAGAGATTTTAGTAAATTCGAGGGAAAACCACTCCCTGAATGCAAACGAAGAAGAATTGCATGCAAAACTTTGCTGCAGAATAATCCAACAAACCATACAGCAGTATACCCATTACAGAGTGGCAGACTTTAGACATTGTGCAGACTGTGCAAGCTGTGAAGTGTAAGATTAGTTTTACTCTATAGTAGAAATTGAAACATCTCCAATGTAATTTTTATTCATTCATTAATTGAATTGCAGTAAATCTTCTGTATTCACTGGATTAAAAACAAATACAGAATATAGAATCAACCCTGGTTCTAGAAGTTTCTCTGGTTCATGGAAGTTTTCTACTCTTGCCCAACCCGGCCGGTGCCAGAACCTGGCCTTGGCACAGGTGGTGAGAAGTGGGCATACCGGGCAGATACCGGGCAGGTGAATCGTCTGGAGCAGCAAAATGATGCAGTCACTGACTCACACAGACACTTAAACAACCAACCCATTGTACCGTGTCACGTCGGAGCTTGCAACCTGTAAAAATCAACAGTGTGCCTGTTTTCATTTGCACTGAATTAATCTTTCACGTTTATAGAGGTGACCGGAAAACTTTCCCTACTGTGTAGAGTGTCTGATTTCCTGCCATAAAGATACTGTAGCGATTCTTATGAATATATATTGAGTCTCAATCGTAAATTGATAAGACAATAAGGTGATATTTGCTGATGAAAAGCATGTGATATAGCATTCTGTAAAAGGTGTGGCTGACCTAGCTGAACTCTACAATACAACTCTCTGTTTGAAGAGTATGGCAGCTACTGTAGTTATGGTGCTACTACGCATGGAATAATAACCCAAAAGATGTCCTTAGGTGTCGGGCATAAAACTGAATGAGGGTCCATTTATTTCACAATGCATTGAAACCATGTGTCGTTTCTGTGTGTTTCAGTGCAGCTAAAAACTGGAGATATCCTATCCTTACGTATTGATAACAAGCTGTAGGGTGAGCAATAATTTCACTGTAGTGTTCAAAGAATGACCCCAATCTAACTCTCATAAATAGTTCTACCTGGAAACAAAAATGTTCTAACTGGAACTAAAAAGGGTTCTACTATGGGGAAAGCCGAAGAACCCTTTTGGAAACCTTTTTTCTAAGAGTGTATGTTTATGATGCTTTATGCAAAAGTCTCAATGCAAAAGACTCAGGGCTCTATTCAATCTGTAAAGCTGAAGCGTTAGAGATTCCGCAATAGAAATTTAAAGGTAATTTCCGATTGAGCTGACATATGCAGCGTTTACTGTGAATGCAGTCTCCAATAAAAAGCAGGAACATTTCCTTTCAATTTTAATCACGCTGTAAAGCTGAACTTCCCCGATGCAGATTGAATAGAGCCCTCAATTTAGACTGAATTGACTCCACTTGCCTAGGCTAGAACTAAGCGCTTGACGTTTGTCTAAGGTGCACTCAAGTCTGGCTTTGTCTGAAAGGGGTTTAAATCAAATGAGTTAAGTCGTAGCTAAGAATGAGTCATTGTAGAAACACTACTCCACCCATGCACTCTTTCTTTCCCCATCCCCCTCTCTCTCCCCAGCCATACAGCTTAGTTAAACACAGGGGGATACAAAGGGAAGATAAGAACCCTTGAGAAATAGACTACCTTTGGAATGGGTGTTTTCGCCTGGGACTGAGGGAGTGCTTTAGGACAGTGTATGAGCCTTACTGACTGTCAATGTTATGAACTATGAACCGAGGGAATTATGGGGCAGGAAACGTACTTTTGGCATAACAACAAATACAAGGCATATTGTCTTGTGCTTTTTTCACGGTTTACACCTGTTAGTAGTGTTACGGTCTAAAGATCAATAGGTTTTCCTACTTGGTAAAATACCATATAACACCTGATTCAAATGACCTCCATTTAGTGGGTCCATGGAATCTGAGTCGTGCATTTATAGTGAATGAAAATGTAAATGTTGGTATGAGACACTTTCCTTTGTAATTCAATAGCCATTATCAATGATACCTCACTGTTTTATAAATATCCTAAATCAGATTATAGAACAGGCAATGGTTGAAATTGATGGAGAGATGGAAGGGGAATGGGTGTTGGTCTATACAGAAACTGCTCTCATCCCTTTTTTGTAAGTAGGGATGTGATTACTGTGATGTGAAATTTTGCCTTCGCTAGATTGAACAGAAAAAGGTGGTGGAAGTTAGTTCCACTCCGGAACTGCCCATGTCACGATCGTTTACTGAAGAAGACACGGACCAAGGCGCAGCGTGGTAAGCGTACATTTTTATTTATTTAACGTACTTAACTCACGAACAAAACAACAAACCAAACGATACGTGAAGTCCTAGGTTAACACCAAAACAAACCTTACGGAACAAGATCCCACAAATTAACTAGTGCAAAACAGGCTGCCTAAGTATGGTCCCCAATCAGAGACAACGAGCTACAGCTGTCTCTGATTGGGAACCACCCTGGCCAACATAGATCAACACGATCTAGAAACAAAAACATAGAAAACAAAACATAGAAAATCCACACCCTGGCTCAACATATAAGAGTCCCCAGAGCCAGGGCATGACAGCCCATAATTACCCTTACCGAAAAAAACTGGCTTCTGGCAAACAGTTGTGGCAAATATTTGGCCAATTTGTCACCAATCTGCCATATTTTGTAATCTGTCATATCTTGTCATCTGTCATAATTTCACATGCCAATTAGTTTTGTGGCAAACTGATGCAGCAAATTTGTGGTGACTTGAGAACTTCTGGCAAACAATTCTGGGAAATTCTACTGTTTGCTGCAAACTCATTATGAATATGCAAGGATTCATAACAACATTGAAATGTCGTATCTACATAAACCAAATCACATAACTTTAAATGAACTTGCTTCTCACAGAGAAAACTAAAACTGTACTTAGTCCCCTCCTGTACTCCCTGTTCACCCACGACTGCATGGCCACACACGACTCCAACACCATCATCAAGTTTGCAAATGACACTACGTTGGTAGGCCTGATCACCGACGGCAATGAGTCAGCCTACAGGGAGGAGGTCAGTGTGCTTAGCAGTGTTGTGCCAGGACAACAAACTCTCCCTCAACGTCAGTAAGACCAAGGAGCTGATTGTGAAGTATAGGAGAAAGAGGGGAGAGCACGCCCCCATCCACATCAACGGGGCTGTAGTGAAGCGGGTCGAGAGCTTCAAGTTCCTTGGCATCCACATCACTAAGGACTGAACATGGTCCACACACACCTGCACAGTCGTGAAGAGGGCACAGCAGCGCCTCTTCCCCCTCAGTTGGCTGAAAATATTTGGCATGGGCCCTCGGATCCTCAAAAAGTTATAAAGCGGCACCATCGAGAGCATCTTCATTGGCTGCATCACCTCTTGGTATGGCAAATGCACCGCCCTTGACCACAAAGCACTACAGAGGGTGCTGCGAACAGCCCAGTACATCAGGGCCGAGCTCCCTGCCATCCAGGACCTCTATACCTCAAACCATAGACTGTTCACTCTGCTACCGTCCAGCAAATGTTACCGGAGCATCGGCCCTCTGACCAACAGGCTCCGAGACAGCTTCTACCACCAAGCCATAAGACTGCAAAAAAGCCCTACTGCTAAATAGTCAATTAATGGTACCCGAACTATCTTGCATTGACCCAACACACACTCACTAGACTATATATGCAAACCATATACACACTCACACATACTACATTGACACTCCCACACAAAACCCACACACATTCACATACACTACGTACGCCCACACACACATTACACACACACGCACACTCACACTTTTACACTCATAATTTGCTGCTGCTACTCTGTTCTTTATTTTACTCGTATTATTATCTATCCTGATGTGTAGTCACTTTACCCTGCCTTTATATACATATCTACCTCAAATACCTCGTACCTCTGCACATTGATCTGGTACTGGTACTCCCTGTGCATTTTATATTATTCCTCGTGTTACTATTACATTTTTAAACTCTGCATTGTTGGGAAGGGCTCGTAAGCAAGCATTTCACGGTAAAGTCTACACTAGTTGTATTCGGCGCATGTGACAAATAATATTTGATTTGATAGCTATCACATCAATTGTGCAAAATATGATAGCTAATGTTAGCTAGCTAGCTAAGCGCTAACCAGCTAGCTAAGGCTAGCCACTACTAACGTTAGCTAGCTAGCAAGTCAGTGGTGCTGACAGATTGAAACTGATATAGCAACAAAATGTGTTTCACTCTATCCCATAAAACATGACATTGCTAACCAGGCATCAATTAGCTAACATAAGTTTAGTAGGAAGTTTAATTAATAAGTTAGGCACTAATCGGACAACTTTAGTAGGCAGCTAGATAGTCCGGGTCGATATTCACGTAACAATAAGGAATACCCCTCGACAACGCCCACAAATTGGGGAAAACAAACATTCTTTCCCAATGACCCCCAGTGTAAAAGAGCCAACTTCGTCGTAGATCTTTTGTTATACAGAAATAACAAAACAAAACAAAGTTGCGGTGTCGTTCAAGTGAGGGAAAAAAGTATTTGATCCCCTGCTGATTTTGTACGTTTGCCCACTGACAAAGAAATTATCAGTCTATAATTTTAATGGTAGGTTTATTTGAACAGTGAGAGACAGAATAACAACAAAAAAATCCAGAAAAACGCATGTCAAAAATGTTATAAATTGATTTGCATTTTAATGAGGGAAATAAGTATTTGACCCCTCTGCAAAATATGACTTAGTACTTGGTGACAAAACCCTTGTTGGCAATCACAGAGGTTAGACGTTTCTTGTAGTTGGCCACCAGGTTTGCACACATCTCAGGAGGGATTTTGTCCCACTCCTCTTTGCAGATCTTCTCCAAGTCATTATGGTTTCGAGGCTGACGTTTGGCAACTTGAACCTTCAGCTCCCTCCACAGAATTTCTATGGGATTAAGGTCTGGAGACTGGCTAGGCCACTCCAGGACCTTAATGTGCTTCTTCTTGAGCCACTCCTTTGTTGCCTTGGCCGTGTGTTTTCGGTCATTGTCATGCTGGAATATCCATCCACGACCCATTTTCAATGCCCTGGCTGAGGGAAGCAGGTTCTCACCCAAGATTTGACGGTACATGGCCCTGTCCATCGTCCCTTTCATGCGGTGAAGTTGTCCTGTCCCCTTGGCAGAAACACCAACAAAGCATAATGTTTCCACCTCCATGTTTGATGGTGGGGATGGTGTTCTTGGGGTCATAGGCAGCATTCCTCCTCCTCCAAACACGGCGAGTTGAGTTGATGCCAAAGAGCTCCATTTTGGTCTCATCTGCCCACAACACTTTCACCCAGTTCTCCTCTGAATCATTCAGATGTTCATTGGCAAACTTCAGACGGGCATGTATATGTGCTTTCTTGAGTAGGGGGACCTTGCGGGCACTGCAGGATTTCAGTCCTTCACGGCGTAGTGTGTTACCAATTGTTTTCTTGGTGACTATGGTCCCAGCTGCCTTGAGATCATTGACAAGATCCTTCCGTGTAGTTCTGGGCTGATTCCTCACCGTTCTCATGATCATTGCAACTCCACGAGGTGAGATCTTGCATGAAGCCCCAGGCCGAGGGAGATTGACAGGTCTTTTGTGTTTCTTCCTTTTGCGAATTATCGCACCAACTGTTGTCACCTTCTCACCAAGCTGCTTGGCGATGGTCTTGTAGCCCATTCCAGCCTTGTGTAGGTCTACAGTCTTGTCCCTGACATCCTTGGAGAGCTCTTTGGTCTTGGCCATGGTGGAGAGTTTGGAATCTGATTGATTGATTGCTTCTGTGGACAGGTGTCTTTTAAACAGGTAACAAACTGAGATTAGGAGCACTCCCTTTAAGTGTGTGCTCCTAATCTCAGCTCGTTACCTGTATAAAAGACACCTGGGAGCCAGAAATCTTTCTGATTGAGAGGGGGTCAATAACTTATTCCCCTCATTAAAATGCAAATCAATTTACAGTGGGGGAAAAAAGTATTTAGTCAGCCACCAATTGTGAAAGTTCTCCCACTTAAAAAGATGAGAGAGGCCTGTAATTTTCATCATAGGTACACGTCAACTATGACAGACAAAATGAGGGGAAAAAATCCAGAAAATCACATTGTAGGATTTTTTATGAATTTATTTGCAAATTATGGTGGAAAATAAGTATTTGGTCAATAACTAAAGTTTCTCAATACTTTGTTATATACCCTTTGTTGGCAATGACACAGGTCAAATGTTTTCTGTAAGTCTTCACAAGGTTTTCACACACTGTTGCTGGTATTTTGGCCCATTCCTCCATGCAGATCTCCTCTAGAGCAGTGATGTTTTGGGGCTGTCGCTGGGCAACACGGACTTTCAACTCCCTCCAAAGATTTTCTATGGGGTTGAGATCTGGAGACTGGCTAGGCCACTCCAGGACCTTGAAATGCTTCTTACGAAGCCACTCCTTCGTTGCCCGGGCGGTGTGTTTGGGATCATTGTCATGCTGAAAGACCCAGCCACGTTTCATCTTCAATGCCCTTGCTAATGGAAGGAGGTTTTCATTCAAAATCTCACGATACATGGCCCCATTCATTCTTTCCTTTACACGGATCAGTCGTCCTGGTCCCTTTGCGGAAAAACAGCCCCAAAGCATGATGTTTCCACCCCCATGTTTCACAGTAGGTATGGTGTTCTTTGGATGCAACTCAGCATTCTTTGTCCTCCAAACACGAAGAGTTGAGTTTTTACCAAAAAGTTATGTTTTGGTTTCATCTGACCATATGACATTCTCCCAATCCTCTTCTGGATCATCCAAATGCACTCTAGCAAACTTCAGACGGGCCTGGACATGTACTGGCTTAAGCAGGGGGACACGTCTGGCACTGCAGGATTTGAGTCCCTGGCGGCGTAGTGTGTTACTGATGGTAGGCTTTGTTACTTTGGTCCCAGCTCTCTGCAGGTCATTCACTAGGTCCCCCTGTGTGGTTCTGGGATTTTTGCTCACCGTTCTTGTGATCATTTTGACCCCACGGGGTGAAATCTTGCGTGGAGCCCCAGATCGAGGGAGATTATCAGTGGTCTTGTATGTCTTCCATTTCCTAATAATTGCTCCCACAGTTGATTTCTTCAAACCAAGCTGCTTACCTATTGCAGATTCAGTCTTCCCAGCCTGGTGCAGGTCTACAATTTTGTTTCTGGTGTCCTTTGACAGCTCTTTGGTCTTGGCCATAGTGGAGTTTGGAGTGTGACTGTTTGAGGTTGTGGACAGGTGTCTTTTATACTGATAACAAGTTCAAACAGGTGCCATTAATACAGGTAACGAGTGGAGGACAGAGGAGCCTCTTAAAGAAGAAGTTACAGGTCTGTGAGAGCCAGAAATCTTGCTTGTTTGTAGGTGACCAAATACTTATTTTCCACCATAATTTGCAAATAAATTCATAAAAAATCCTACAATGTGATTTTCTGGATTTTTTCCCTCATTTTGTCTGTCATAGTTGACGTGTACCTATGATGAAAATTACAGGCCTCTCATCTTTTTAAGTGGGAGAACTTGCACAATTGGTGGCTGACTAAATACTTTTTTTCCCCCACTGTATAACATTTTTAACCTGCGTTTTTCTGGATTTTGTTGTTGTTATTCTGTCTCTCACTGTTCAAATAAACCTACCATTAAAATTATAGACTGATCATTTCTTTGTCAGTGGGCAAAAATACTTTTTTCCCTCACTGTACATGTAACCAGGTCAAAAATCATGACCTAAGGTTCGCAATGCTCCCACATAGGAAATAGAGCCTGCAAGAAGAGCCCTCTGGCTTCAGGCTATTTGGCGTGGGAGAGTGGGAAATGTGGGGACCCGGTGTCCAAGTAGGCTACACATAGCCATGTGTGTGGTTAAACATTGAATCACAGGTAAGACATTTAACTTGTTTAGTATAGTTTGTTTGTAACTCCACTCACTACTTGTAGCTGTATAGTGGAAGAAATCCTCTGCCGATCTGTTTGCCACTAGTGACAATAAATATGATTGTTGCCAAAGGTTTGCCACAGATTTGCCAGTAGTGGCAAATATTTGAAAACGTTCTGGCAACATTTTGTGGCACACTTTAGTTTGCAGCAAATTTACCACAAATTTGCAGGAAGTTTGCCACAACAAATTATTTTTTGTAAGGACACACACCGTTTTCCTCAAATAAAACAGTTTACTGTTCTGTATATCGCTTCTACCCATCTATCTCTAGTATGTACTGTATCTCTCTATGGCATGGCCCGAACCAGGGGCCAGTATTCAAAAAACGTAGATTAGGAGTAGGAGTAGTAGAATTAGGAACGCTGATCTAGGACCAGTTTTTCCCTTTAGATCACAATGGATAGGATTATATGATTATATGAGATGCTTTGTGAATATGGGCCCTGGTTACTATTTATTTACAACTTGGCTGCCATGGTGATTGCACCTGATCACATAGTACCAGAAGGTGAATATCTCATCATAGGGCGTGAGTGTTTTCCTTACTCATGCTTGAACGTCTCCTTGTCTATTGTTGAAGTCTGGATCGGCTGGATTCCTATCGTGAGTACAAACGGATACAGTCTCACAGTGTTGTTGTCATCAACCACAACAACAAATGACACAGTGAGAGCTGATGGCCGGTACACCGTTCCCATGCCTGTCACACGCCTGCAATTGCCTGTTCCTTAATCTCTGAGTGACAGGTGAAGTTGTTAAATATGTTTGGGCTGCAGCATTGAAATCCTTGACTTTTTTACAGACACCTTGACTTTTTCCACATTTTGTTACGTTACAGCCCTATTCTAAAATGGATTTTTTTTTAAATAATCCTCAGCAATCTACACACAATACCCCATAATGACAAAGTGAAAACAAGCTTTTAGAAATTCTTGCAAATGTATACAAAATTAAATACAGAAATACATTATTTACATAAGTATTCAGAACCTTTGCTGTGAGACTCGAAATTGAGCTCATGTGCATCCTGTTTCCATTGATCTTCCTTGAGATGTTTCTACAACTTAATTGGAGTCCACCTGTGGTAAATTCAATTGATTGGACATGATTTGGAAAGGCCCACACCTGTCTATATAAGGTCCCACAGTTGACAGCGCATGTCAGAGCAAAAACCAAGCCATGATGTCGAAGGAATTGTCCGTAGAAGATTGTGTCGAGGCACAGATCTGGGGAAGGGTACCAAAACATTTCTGTAGCATTGAAGGTCCCCAAGGACACAGTGGCCTCCATCATTCTTAAATGAAAGAAGTTTGGACCCACCAAGACTCTTCCTAGAGCTGGCTGCCCGGCCAAACTGAGAAATCGGGGGAGAAGGGCCTTGGTCAGGGATGTGACCAAGAACCCGATGGTCACTGACAGATCCAGAGTTCCTCTGTGGAGATGGGAGAACCTTCCAGAAGGACAACCATCTCTGCAGCACTCCACCAATCAGGAGTGCTCCCCCCACCATGATTCACCGTAGGGATGGTGCCAGGTTTCCTCCAGACGTGACGCTTGGCATTCAGGCTGAAGCATTCAATCTTGTTTCTTGTGGTCTGAGGGTTTTTAGGTGCATTTTGGCAAACTCCAAGGGGCTGTCATGTGCCTTTTACTGAGGAGTGGCTTCCGTCTGGCCACTACCATAAAGGCCTGATTGGTGGAGTGCTGCAAAGATGGTTGTCCTTCTGGAAGGTTCTTCCATCTTTACAGAGGAACTCTAGAGCTCTGTCAGAGTGACCATCGGTGTTCTTGGTCACCTCCCTGACCAAGGCCCTTCAATGCTGCAGAAATCTTTTGGTACCCTTCCCCAGATTTTTGCCACGACACAATCCTGTCTTTGATCTCTACGGACAATTCCTTCAACCTCATGGCTTGGTTTTTGCTCTGACATGCACTGTCAACTGTGGGATCTTATGTAGACAGGTGTGTGCCTTTCCAAATCATGTCCAATCAATTTACCACAGGTGGACTCCAGTCAAGTTGTAGAAACATCTAAAGGATGATCAATGGAAACAGGAGGCACCTGAGCTCAATTTCGAGTCTCATAGTAAAGGGTCTGAATACTTATGTAAATAAGGTATTTTCATTTTTTTTATACATTTGCAAACTGTTTTCACTTTGTCATTATGGGGTATTGTGTGTAGATTGATGAGGATTTGAATTTTTTAAATCAATTTTAGAATAAGTCTGTAACGTAACAAAATGTGGTTTGAAGTCAAGGGGTCTGAATACTTTCTCAAGGCACTGTATGCTACTCTGTGATAATGGTAGAATAATATGATTATGTGGGTACACATATCACATTTTTTTATGCCTAAAATGTTATCCCAGGGCTACAGACAGTACATTGGCACAAAGCATAGAGAGATTTAATTTGGATCTGTTCTTTTCATTGCACTGTATCAACAGAGACAGAGTGCCAGTGTTGTCTGGCCCTAAATCCTTCGTCACCTATCTACATCCATACAGATAAATCTCTATGGCCACACCCTACTGCAAGTCAACCTGATATAACATAATACCTGTGGAGATAGTGCACACTCTAGTGGTAGCAGAGAGGGACATCAAAACCACTGAACCTTCCAGATCATATCACAACTGTTGCGTAATCATTGACGGAAGTAAAGTCTATAATCCAAAGCACATCCTTTTTTTATTTTGCCAAGTGGGACATGATCCTTGATCATGATTGTTTTGTTACCTGGATCAACAATACAATACCAACAGGGTATAAGTTT
This sequence comes from Coregonus lavaretus, assembly GCF_964263955.1. Lineage (NCBI taxonomy): Eukaryota > Metazoa > Chordata > Actinopteri > Salmoniformes > Salmonidae > Coregonus > Coregonus lavaretus. The sequence continues at coordinate 4,768,271 of NC_139993.1, read as the reverse complement.
GGCTCCTGGATGCTGATTGGCTGAAAGCTGAGGTATATGAGACAATATACCATGGGTATGAGGCAAAACTACTTGTTTACTGGTCTAATTACGTTGGTAACCTGTTTATAATAGCAATAAGGCACCTTGGAGGTTTGTGGTATACAGTGGCGACCCGTCATTCAGAGCCCCACCTGTTTTGAGCGCCACCTGTTTATAAAAAAAAAATATATATATATAATTTATTTAGCCTGTTTTGCGTTAATACGTGTGACATATCAGTTTGCAAACAATGTAAAAAAATATATAATTGATTTAATAAAGCCGCATACACACATGGTCTTTTTTGCTTTCTTGAGTAAAACAGCTCCAAAATGCAGGTGTTTCAGCCTAGCTCAGTGCTTTCTGTGGTGGTGGGGCAGCCAGCGGAAAATACGGAGCGTAGGGGTTGGTAATGTTCTCTAGTTGCGCCGTGATTGGCTCAGTGTTCTGTCACTCATGGGGACAGTATGTCACCGCAAAATCTACGTGGATAGCTCGAAAATTCAAGCCCCTTGGGTGCTGCCATAGAGTTACATTAGAAGTGCCCATCCAAGAAGGCTCAAGGTCATTGGCCACAGATAAAATGATGTCAAATCACGTTATATCTACCGTAGCTTTGATTGGACTGATCATGTCAACATCATACTTGAAAATCTCAGCTAGCAAGCTAGACAAGTAGTCATCATCATGAATCACGTCGACAATCTACTGGCAAATCCTTTCATTTTCAATCCTTGTCATATGAAGAGAAGTTATAGATAAAACGTATCGGTGCTCATCGGCCATTGGACATAGACATTACACAACAAGTTGGAAATTGCAAATTCAACAATGAGTGGTTTGGAAAGAATCAGTGGCTAACTGCAAGCATTGCAAAACAACCACTAGACTGCTATTCAGTGGAGTGGGTGTGTGGTCCAAGTCTGGGTTTAAGGGTCTCTTTTCCAAGCTTAAAAGGATATACATTCACATGCCATTGGCCAGAAAGGTTTGAATACATTGGCCATGCTGTCAATCCAGCATGGCTTCTGCCACGTTTAAAACAACTGGAAACTCGGAACTGGGAAATCTCAGACTTCAGGGAATTCAAGACACTGATGGTTACTGATGGTAGGCTTTGTTACTTTGGTCCCAGCTCTCTGCAGGTCATTCAATAGGTCCCCCCGTGTGGTTCTGGGATTTTTGCTCACCGTTCTTGTGATCATTTTGACCCCACGGGGTGAGATCTTGCGTGGAGCCCCAGATCGAGGGAGATTATCAGTGGTCTTGTATGTCTTCCATTTCCTAATAATTGCTCCCACAGTTGATTTCTTCAAACCAAGCTGCTTACCTATTGCAGATTCAGTCTTCCCAGCCTGGTGCAGGTCTACAATTTTGTTTCTGGTGTCCTTTGACAGCTCTTTGGTCTTGGCCATAGTGGAGTTTGGAGTGTGACTGTTTGAGGTTGTGGACAGGTGTCTTTTATACTGATAACAAGTTCAAACAGGTGCCATTAATACAGGTAACGAGTGGAGGACAGAGGAGCCTCTTAAAGAAGAAGTTACAGGTCTGTGAGAGCCAGAAATCTTGCTTGTTTGTAGGTGACCAAATACTTATTTTCCACCATAATTTGCAAATAAATTAATAAAAAATCCTACAATGTGGTTTTCTGGATTTTTTGAAAATTACAGGCCTCTCTCATCTTTTTAAGTGGGAGAACTTGCACAATTGGTGGCTGACTAAATAAAAAATTTCCCCACTGTATTGTTTAGTGTTGTGTTGTGTAGTGGCTTTGCTGGCATGCATCTAAAATATATATTTTTTGTTTGGCCCACCAAGATTTACATGCTAAAATCGCCACTGGTGGTATATGACCATCGTACTGTTCCATCGGGCTGTATCCAGGCACTCAAGTTTGCGACGTGCATAAGAACAGCCCTTAGCCCTGGTATATTGGCCATACACAACAACCCCTCGGGCTTTATTGCTTAAGTATAGTTCAACCTGAATAGTAATTAGGCTACAAAAATAATGATTACATCTAGATTGAAGTGGTGGTTGAATAAAAGGCTAATTAGGCTTCCTGATAATTACATGACATAATTACATCATTACATCATTATATAATTACATCATTACATAATTACATTACATCATTACAAACAGCAATAACTATTTGGTTGTTTTGTGATTCATTTAAAAAAGCACCACCTGCAAGGCAGGTTTTTTCTGGTTAACACAGAACATATTACAAACATATTACAAACACAACAGTGGTCAAATATGTTTTTGTGAACGTGACAACATCTGTGACTCCATGGATTAGATTTGTGACCAGCATTTTACATATTTGTGACTTGCATTACATTTGTGAGTTGCTCCACATATTTGTCAGTTGTGTTTTATGGATCAGTTTGTGCAGATTTAAGATATGGCATTCAGATGCATAAAAATGAGATAAAAATGAATATATCACAATTACTTTTAGAAATGCATCTGTTTGATATCCTAGCTTCCTTTCTTTCCTATCTTAATGTCCTCCTTTCCTTAATCCTTTCCTCCCCTCTTTTGCTTTCCTACCTCTCTTTCCTTTCCTCCTGTCCTAGGTCCCTTTCCTTTCCTTGCTCCCTTTCCTTCCTTAGCTTATTTTCCTCTCCTCCTTTCCTATATATTTTCCCTCCTTTCCTAACTTCCTTTCTTCCTTTCCTTGCTCCTTATCTCCATGTGTATGCTTGCTCATAATTATAATCACAAACAAATATTTTTAAAATAATGTCTAATTGATGATAAAAGATTTCCAGCAGGAAATGCAAACTTGTAGAGTTTTTTAGGTTTAAAAATGCTTCTAAAGTTTGTAATTTCCACTTTAAAATGACTTGATTTGCCCTAATGAAAAATGGATCAATCCCCTCCAAAAAGTCCCATTAATTATAATCCACATAATAATTCACATTTCCTGTTGCTGCAGGATTATTTTCCTGCTGTAGCAAACTGTCTCAAAATCAGATCCTACATCAGTACTTCCCAACAGACTGAACAACTTTCACCCCCTGAACTCCCACTCTTGCCTAGAAATATAGGAACAGAAACAAAAAAACATGTCATAGAATATACTGTATACATGTATGAATTTGGGTTTGTACCCTAGCACAAAGCAAAATGTGATTTAACTTACATAAAAAATGTTTCTAAGTTTCAAATCTACAGCCCTTATTAATGTCTCAGCCCAAACTGCATTCCCTTATCTTGTCAAGCTGGAAACAGGTGCACATAGCTTTCCTGTGTGACAGATTGAACAGATCAGAGCTGCTGGAGATAGATCAAAATGACTTGTTACACAATGATGCTTTGATGTAGAACACATTAATAAAATCATATCAACTTTTTGTCTGCAAGCTGCCTTTCTTTGGTAGGTCAATGCACTAAACGGCTTTGGAATCACTTTAAAGGGATAGCTTTAACTTTCACATCACATTCGGTAACATTTATCAACTTCATAATCACAGTCTTTTGTGATTCACTCAGCGGAGTAACTCTGTGTTAGATATTGGGGAGTATTAAATCTGGTGGGGGGTCTGGGGGTTCTCCCCCGATTTTATAGAAATGTTTTAATGCATTTTGCTTACTTATCTGCTAACCCTCCATGACATGCATCTAGAGTGATCAAGTTTGCAGACGACACAGCAGTAGTAGGCTTGATTACCAACAATGACGAGACAGCCTACATGGAGGATGTGAGGGCTCTGGGAGTGTGGTGCCAGGAAAATAACCTCTCACTCAATGTCAACAAAACAAAGTAGATGATCGTGGACTTCAGGAAACAGCAGAGGGTGCACCCCCCTATCCACATCGACGGGACCACAGTGGAGAAGGTGAAAAGCTTCAAGTTCCTCGGCGTACACATCACTGACAAACTGAAATGGTCCACCCACACAGACAGTGTGGTGAAGAAGGTGCAATAGAGCCTCTTCAACCTCAGGAGGCTGAAGAAATTTGGCTTGGCACCTAAAACCCTCAAGCTTTAGCTTTTACCATTAGCCTAAGTAATTTTACTGGCCAACTTCACTTACTAATAAGTGGGTTAATGGGCATGAGTAAAAGTGTCACATGTTAGACTGCACTCAGTGCTTACCCCCCGCCCCCTCTCTTAACTCCATTGTGAGACGCAGAGGGACTCCAGGTAAATAAGCATAACGAGCTATTCCAGGAATGCTTGTTAAGGAACGAGAAAATGTTGAAGTGCGAGTTCCACCAGAAAATGGGGCTGACCCACACCACCCTGAAGGAGGTGTAACGGAAGGAGTTGGGAGAGAGTGAGCAGGTTGTTCACATTCTTGGGATTTCCACTGTCATCAACAAATTCCTGGCCAAGCCCACTTTCTTCCTCCTCAGGTATATAACCATGACACCAGAGTGATGCTTGTCACTGCAGATCCTTTGTCCAAGTCTGATCCAGCCAGCACCTGCTAACATACCTGTGCTAGCCAGCATCCTCCATCCTCCATCCACTATCCACCACCATGTCATTCACCTCCAGATCCTACACCTCTGCCAGGGCCCTCAGCATGTATGGGGGTGCCGGTGGCCGCGGTTCCCGCATCTCCACCTCCCAGGCTGGGGGACTCTACGACACCGCTTCCTCCAGGGGTGGCTTAGACCTGGCTGACGGCCTGGACCTCCACGTGTCAGCCAACGAGAAGGCCACCATGCAGAACCTGAACGACCGCTTGGCCTCCTACCTGGAGAAGGTGAGGCTTCTGGAGAAGGAGAACGCCGAGCTGGAGAAGAAAATCAAGGACTGGTATGCATCACGCCCGGTTATCTGCCACGACCACAGCGCCTACTTCGCCACCATTGCTGGCCTGAAAGACAAGGTAAGACGGAGAGGGAGAGGGAGAGGGGAGGGAGAGGGAGAGGGAGAGGGAGAGGGAGAGGGAGAGGGAGAGGGAGAGGGAGAGGGAGAGGGGGAAGGGTGTGTGTGTGTGTTAGAATTAAGGGTGTGTGACACCTGAAAATGTTTAATTTATTCCCAAAAGCACTTCATCATCACTGTTGATTTATTTGCTGGCTCCTCTGTGTATAGGCAGTTAGTTGTTGCATCTGTTCCTCTCTATGGGGGTGAGGAGGGAAATGTGTGTGGGATGGGGGTGTTTCAACTAAAAGGAATTCTGTCAGAGAACGTTTTTGTTCTGTTCCTTGAAGGCCAATGCAGGTTACGTACTAAAATAATGTCATTAACTACAACTTCACACATCCATATTCTTATGTCATCTTATCTGTCTATAGCTACAAACCAGATTTGCAACCAAAGTTGCGTCCCAAATGGCACGCTATTACCTAAACAGTGCACTATTTTTGACCAGAGCCCTATGGGTCCTGGTCAAAAGTAGTGCACTTTATAGGGAATAGGGTGCTATTTGGGAAACAACCCAAGTCTCATTTTTGGCAGTCCTGCTGCAGGTCACAGTCACTTGAGAATGTGCGTATAATGATGTGGGTGAAAATTAACACAGTGCCATCATGATTTCTGTTCCACAGATCAGTTTGGCATCCAGGTCCAATGCCAAGACTGTGCTGGACATCGACAATGCCAAGCTTGCTGTTGAGGACTTCAAGATGAAGTAAGGGGATACTAACTACTATGAATCATGACACACTATTTATACACTGCTCAAAAAAAAATAAAGGGAACACTTAAACAACACAATGTAACTCCAAGTCAATCACACTTCTGTGAAATCAAACTGTCCACTTAGGAAGCAACACTGATTGACAAAAAATGTCACATGCTGTTGTGCAAATGGAATAGACAACAGGTGGAAATTATAGGCAATTAGCAAGACACCCCCAATAAAGAAGTGGTTCTGCAGGTGGTGACCACAGACCACTTCTCAGTTCCTATGCTTCCTGGCTGATGTTTTGGTCACTTTTGAATGCTGGCGGTGCTTTCACTCTAGTGGTAGCATGAGACGGAGTCTACAACCCACACATGTGGCTCAGGTAGTGCAGCTCATCCAGGATGGCACATGAATGCGAGCTGTGGCAAGAAGGTTTGCTGTGTCTGTCAGCGTAGTGTCCAGAGCATGGAGGCGCTACCAGGAGACAGGCCAGTACATCAGGAGACGTGGAGGAGGCCGTAGGAGGGCAACAACCCAGCAGCAGGACCGCTACCTCCGCCTTTGTGCAAGGAGGAGCAGGAGGAGCACTGCCAGAGCCCTGCAAAATGACCTCCAGCAGGCCACAAATGTGCATGTGTCTGCTCAAACGGTCAGAAACAGACTCCATGAGGGTGGTATGAGGGCCCGACGTCCACAGGTGGGGGTTGTGCTTACAGCCCAACACCATACAGGACGTTTGGCATTTGCCAGAGAACACCAAGATTGGCAAATTCGCCACTGGCGCCCTGTGCTCTTCACAGATGAAAGCAGGTTCACACTGAGCACATGTGACAGACGTGACAGAGTCTGGAGACGCCGTGGAGAATGTTCTGCTGCCTGCAACATCCTCCAGCATGACCGGTTTGGCGGTGGGTCAGTCATGGTGTGGAGTGGCATTTCTTTGGGGGGCCGCACAGCCCTCCATGTGCTCGCCAGAGGTAGCCTGACTGCCATTAGGTACCGAGATGAGATCCTCAGACCCCTTGTGAGACCATATGCTGGTGCGGTTGGCCCTGGGTTCCTCCTAATGCAAGACAATGCTAGACCTCATGTGGCTGGAGTGTGTCAGCAGTTCCTGCAAGAGGAAGGCATTGATGCTATGGACTGGCCCGCCCGTTCCCCAGACCTGAATCCAATTGAGCACATCTGGGACATCATGTCTCGCTCCATCCACCAACGCCACGTTGCACCACAGACTGTCCAGGAGTTGGCGGATGCTTTAGTCCAGGTCTGGGAGGAGATCCCTCAGGAGACCATCCGCCACCTCATCAGGAGCATGCCCAGGCATTGTAGGGAGGTCATACAGGCACGTGGAGGCCACACACACTACTGAGCCTCATTTTGACTTGTTTTAAGGACATTACATCAAAGTTGGATCAGCCTGTAGTGTGGTTTTCCACTTTAATTTTGAGGGTGACTCCAAATCCAGACCTCCATGGGTTGATAAATTTGATTTCCATTGATAATTTTTGTGTGATTTTGTTGTCAGCACATTCAACTATGTAAAGAAAAAAGTATTTAATAAGATTATTTCATTCATTCAGATCTAGGATGTGTTGTTTAAGTGTTCCCTTAATTTTTTTGAGCAGTGTATAAAACATTTGTCTTTCACTCAAGGCTCTATACAACACACTCTGAGTAGAAGTTACCCTTTTAGACACAGAACTAGAATCAGCCTACCCAAGCTAAATCCTGTCCATAACTATTAGTGAGGAAAAGGCAAAACTGACCTTAGATCAATGACCGTGTCCAAATGCCCATACTGGCGTACTACATAATTAAACTGCATACTCATTTCGGTGTTTGATCTAGTAGAATTCACTTGTCTTTTCCGACTCACATGTTTGACAACAGCTGATAATCAGATTAAACGAGACACTGTACCAAAATGAATGAATGGCGGGAGTCAATGCAATCTCGCATTAGATGACACATTTGTAGTACTATTTTCAAATTTCACATACTATAAAACACACTATTTAGTACGCTAATAGGGGTATTCGGACACGGCCAGTGTTTAGCCATCCCTACTCGATAGACAAAGCAAAAGATTACAATTCTGAAAACAAATTGGTAGCCTGTGTGACCTTTGACCTTTGCCCTGCCCAGGTATGAGAATGAGCAGGCCATGAGGATGGCAGTGGAGGCAGACATCAGTGGTCTGAGGAGGGTCCTGGATGACATGAGCCTGGGTCGCTCTGACCTGGAGATGCATTACGAGGGTCTGAAGGACGAGCTCATCATGCTCAAGAGGAACCACCAGGAGGTAACGGATCGTTCCGGGCAACGGTTATTCATAGTACAACCACACTGTATAGCACAGGGGAGCTGTTTTTCCACAGTACACCCATTCAAAACCAAAATGCCATACCGTCATATCTTTCACTCAAGTTACGATGTCCACCAACGCCCACACGTTGTCACCTCCCTCCTCGCATCCACACCTAAAACAGATATGTACCATGGCATGTTTGTGCTAGTGAATCTGAATAGGAATGGCATGCATATGTTTACTTGTTAATACTGACCTAATAGTGCAAACAGTAGTAGAAAAATTGATTTATTATTTGCTTAGTATTCAGTGATGACATACAATAGGCCCTACATGTATTGCATTCCACTTACAGCAGCAAATAACTCACTTCAGTAGGCATCCACATGACAGTTGCTAGGTGGAAGGATATCATTGGCCACTGAGGAGTACTTAGCCCTGTTTTGCATGGGGTGTTATTGAAGCAGTTAATGTTTTGCACACAAATATGACATCTACCTAACCTCTGCTGATATCACACCAGGATTTCCTTTACACAGATGGATGGGTGTTTTTTTTTACAACACGGTTCCTCTCCCCTCCTCACACTTCCTAGTATTCTTAATTTCTTCCATTAACTCACTATTACCCTTTGTGGGACTCTTACATCCACAAACACACAAATGACAGTTCATGTATGGTGCATAATGGGTAATATCTTGACCAGTAGGAGACTGGTCAAGACTTAGTCCCTCAGGTTAGAAGTCCTCTGGTTGAAACACATGTAATCACAAGTGTGGTGCTGCACTGTAATAGCAAATACTCAGACTTATCTAAAACATTGAGACCTGTTTACTCGCCGTCAAGCTACTGTTGGTTGTTACGGTTACTAACTGCCGTTACGTCCTCTGACCTTTGACCTATAGGAGATTGCCCTGGTGAAGACCCAGGTGGGCAGCCAGGTGAATGTATCGGTGGATGCTGCCCCATCCCAGGACCTGAACGCAGCCATGACCGAGATCAGGAAGCACTACGAGTCTGTGGCTGCCAAGAACTGCAAAGAACTGGAAGCCTGGTACCAGGGCAAGGTGAGCTGAGTGACCAAGATACTACATGTAGTCATTTACCCCAAAGTGTTATTCTCTAATTCAGCTTTAGACAATGTCAGCTGCCCCAAAAAAACATGCATTCAAATGTAAAGTGTTACATTTGAAGTGTTCATTACAAAACATGTTTAAAGCATGAAGAAAGTATATTATCTGTATAGGAGGAAGTCAATGATCTATTGAAGCATGGAAATCAATTTAGAGACTGAATAAGTAGGCTCTGAGGTAAACTGTGTTGACTAATGCTGTTTTTCTACTTGTACAGCTGGCCACAGTGGAGATTGAAGTCGTGACAAACAATGAGCAGCTGGTGAGCTGCCTCACAGAGTTGAAGGAGTCCAAGAGCACCCTCCAGAGGCTTCAGATTGAACTGCAGTCCCATCTGAGCATGGTACAAGATCTCCCAGCATCCGCACCATACGCAAATCGGGTCTTTACACACACACACACTCTTACACTCTTATTCTTCTTTTTTGTTAGAAGTTTTCAGAGATGTAAGTGACCAGCATGTGGCGTTACAGCACTAATACTACAGGAATAAAAACATGCACACTAAACTGAACATAAGCCATATTGGAATTGGAAGTGAAAACCCAGGCATGGATGATAGCATGTAGGCCAGGTCTCTGCTTGTAATTATTCTGACACCCATAAATACCTTACTGACATTTTCAACTTGGCAACATGCCCACCTCATGTCTGGACTTGACCCAACATTTTTCTGGGGGTGTAGTCTATTGGAGCACCAGATTCACAACCTCTCACTCACTTTTGTACAACAGAGTTCTACAATAATAGAATATTATCCATGTGTGTAGTGCATTGGAGAGGGCACACACTCTATCCCCCTCCAACAGAAGCAAAACTGCAACAGTGTCACATACTGTGGTAGTATATCATTGGACAAGGTACCAGTATACCCACAGGGTGAAGTTTCCCTAGGTACAGATCTAAGATCAACTTCCCCTCCCCAATACTAAACTTAACCATTAGTGGGGGAGGAAATGCAAAACTGACCCAAGATCAGCATCTAGGGGCAACTTCACCCTACACCCACTAATCCCCTCCACCCCTCCTTCCCCAATAGAAATCCTCCCTGGAGGGCACCCTGGCAGACACCCAGAAGCGCTACTCTGCTCAGCTGGCAGGGCTCCAGAGCATGGTGACTAGCCTGGAGCTCCAGCTCTCCCAGCTCCACGCCAACATCGCCCACAACAAGCAGGAGTATGACATGCTGCTGGACCTCAAGACCCGGCTGGAGCTGGAGATCGCTGAGTACAGGAGGCTGCTGGATGGAGAGGAAGAGAGTTCCTCCCAAGGTAAACCATTGCATACAGCTGGCAATGTAGGCATTTGTAGACTTTATGCCAAATGCATGATCATGAGACTCATGAGACTTGGTCTTGCTTGATTTTAAGCTGAAAGCAATATACTGTATCTTCAAAACTTGAATGTTGACAATTATTCTGGACTGTATCAAAAGTGGACTAATGAAGAATAGTGGACTAATGTCAATTTTTGTCTCCCCAGTGGTTACCAAGACGATCACCGTGACCCAGACCATTGTGGATGGAAAGGTGATGGAAACCACTGAGTCTGTTAAATAAGTTGTTAACAGAACAATCAATAAAGATTATGTGGTTGAATGAGAATGGGCTGTGTTGTTTCACTTGTTTCAGAGATATTCATGCTTTATCATAGACTGACTATATCAATATGTGAGTATGGATTTCATAGCAGATACATTTTGTGTTCTCTTTTCAAATTGTTTTAAATTTTACATCTTTCAACCAAAACATGGTGACCAGCTCTACATTTGACTCTAAAAACAATCTCCATACAGTATATAACTCTGAATCTAATGTTTGAAAAACTGAGTGCTCGATTAATAGAGATAGAATTATGTAATTTTGCTGACAACTTGCAACCAGATTTCTACGATCAGCATTTCTAAAAAATATTGTCAAGTATTAAACTCTGTACAAGTTAATGTCATAAATTACACTTTTCAAGATCATACTGACAAATATACTTTCTCAAGACTATAGAATTGGCCTCACGTGCAAAATATAAAAACCTATATGATAGTCAGATGTATGGGAGCACACCAAATCAGATAAATCAAGTTGAAAGACACAGAAGACAGAATGACGGTGTCGGCAAGTCAGAGCATCTTTATTGCATTCACAATGGGGTCAGTTGTTGGTGTTCCATCCAGATGTAGTAGAACATGTTGTTCTGGAGGTGTCAACCAAACAAATAGAATTACCAGAAAAGAAATCCCCATTCAAGTCAATGTTCCATGATGGGTGTCTGAGGGGCTTTAGCCATTCTAGAGTTAACCAGAGCTGGGATAAACAAATAACACAGATAACGAAGATAGGAATTTTTCATCTGACAAAGACTTTGTATAAGTTGAAACATTGTATTTTAGGTTGCATGAATAAAGCACTGGAGAGCAGTAATTTTCCATGTGCTGGCCTCTCATTTCCTATACCCATTCTAGTAATTATATTTCTATGGTTAACCCATTGCTTGCTGCAGTGCTTGCTGTGTGTGTGGGACCTTAAGAGGTGTGTTTGGTTTCACTTGAGGAGACAACCTTGCCGTCCACCATTTCCTCTGTGACGATCACCACCTTGTGTGAGGTGGACGTGGAGGAGCTGGGGCCGGATTTGGAGGAGCTGAGGCCGGAGCTGAGGCCGGAGCTAGAGGAACTGATGTGGGAGCTTGAGGAGCTGTGGCCGGATTTCGAGGAGCTGAGGCCGAGGCTGTGAGGAAGGGAAACCCATGGTTAGCATAGTTAGCATCTATGATCTATGATCATAATAAGTATCTATTAAAGGTCACATAGCTGTAGATTCATGTCAAAAGTAACCATGGCTCATACTAAGGTCAAATTCATTTTCACTTGTTTCAATGTCCCATGTCACCCCTCTTCCCAACCCAAAAAGACGTAACACTCTCCTCCCACATCCCTGTCTGTCTTATTGGCCTCCCTCAGTCCAATCACATCCTGCCTTACCCGCTAGCCTCTCCGTCCAGCAGCCTCCTGTACTCAGCGATCTCCATCTCCAGGCGTGTCTTGATGTCCAGCAGCATCTTGTACTCCTGGCCCTGGCGTTCCATGTCGCTGCGGAGAGACATTAGCTGCTCCTCAAGACTGGTCACTTGGCTCTGGAGGCGTCCCAGCTGCATGGAGTAACGACCCTCCGTCTCCGCCAGCGTGTTCTCCAGGGAGCCTTTCTATTGGCCGAGAGAGATAGAGATGATGGGTCAAAAACAGTGGGAGTAGGTTTGGAATTTGGAATGTTTACTGTCATACTGAAAAGGTTAGCTCTAGTAATTGAATGTGTAGGCAGGTAGAGGTTAGCTATAGTAATGTAGTGGTGCCTGGCTATAACAACTTGAGGGATAGTGGACGAGACCAGGTGAAAGTGAGATACTTGAGGTTTCGTAAAGAGAATGATGAAAGAGTCAAATGTTGATTATTGAAGAAAGATGTAGAAAGTTGTGTAAGTAATGCCCCCTAAACTGTGGTCTTTGGTCAGATGTTAGTAATTACGGCTCACCATGCTGAGCTGTGACTGCAGTTCGATCTCCAGGCCCTGCAGTGTGCGACGAATCTCTGAGATCTCTGACTTGGAGGTCTGGAGAACCTCTGTGCTGGACGCCACCTCTTTGTTCAACGTCTCTGTCTGTAAAACACAATAAGTAGTCAGTCATCACAGGAACAAAACAACATTTCAACTCATGATAGAATGTGACAACGTTACCAACTAGAATTTAAGGAACATCTACACCATGAACATAGTTTAGAGGTTCTAGAGGTTCTACCTTGGTCTGGAACCAGGACTCCAGGTCGCGCTGGTTCTTGGCACTAACGGCCTCGTACTGCTCACGGATCTCAGCCATGACTCTGCTCAGGTCCTCCTGTGGTGCTGCGTCCACCTCCACGTTGATCTGTCCAGTCATCTGTGTCCTCATGGCCAGCAGCTCCTGAGGAGAAACATATAGTTGTGAGTTTAAATGATTAAGAAGTGACTAACCTCTGCCTGATGGTGACAACTTGACCTGCCCTCTGGCTTCATTATAAATGTGAACACCATTGCTTGATACAGATGTGCTTGAAAGCCAGCAATGTTTTTCTAACAAAGACCCATAGTAGGTAGACATGGTCAATAGATGTAATACATTAAGGGACTGTATGGATATGTTCCATCAGCCCACACACACCTCCTCATGGTTCTTTTTGAGATAGATGAGCTCCTCCTTCAGCCCCTCGATCTGCATCTCCAGGTCAGATCTGGCCAGGGCCATCTCGTCCATCAGCCTTTTCAGCCCGGCGATGTCTGCCTCCACCGACTGACGCATGGCCAGCTCATTCTCATACCTGAGAGATGGAGAGAGCTTAGGTCAACGAACTGCCTGAATGTGTTCCTCTGTGAGAATCGCAAGGGGTTTATAGATTCTACTATTCCATTTAGTTTTGGGAAAATAACTGAAAGTAGCACCAGGCTTCTGATATGTCTGTTGGGAGGATGTGGTTATGGTGGAGGTGGAGGGTGATGTCATTTGGTTTCCTTTTTTATAGATTCAACACAAAATAACAAAAATAAAACAGTACGAGGGTGTTTACAGATTTGGGCGTATATTCCATTTGGTTTATGGAATGCACCAGCAGTGTACTGTATATGTGGATGGTGTTGGATATACTTACTTGGTTCTGAAGTCATCTGCAGCGAGCTTTGAGTTGTCAATGCTGAGATAGATGCTTCCATTCAAGCAGGTGGCAGCCTGGATCTGAGAGGTAAAGGATGGCAAAACATTTCAGGATGGGGCATGCATAGAATTTCACACTAATGCAGTACGCACAAACTGTGAAATCACACTGTAATCATTGAGTTCTGAGTTTCAGCTGCACTGTAAATTATAGCTCATAGTAGTATTACAGGGAACCTGTTGTGTTTGTGAACATTGTAAAGCATGACACAAAGAAACAAATTGCACCTTTAGCAATCGCCTAGGGGTTCTTAAGAGAGAGGGAGGATTGGCTTCCATGATCTGCTTTATTTTCAATGCTTCAGCTGAAAATATGCATACTGTCTTTGCATCTATGTTTGGTGCAATATCTTGGTTTAATCAATTATAACAAATGTATATACTTTTGCATTGTCCAATATTCATATTCATATCACTCTTAGTAACTTGTTGGAAAAACAAGCTGATGATGTGTTCACCATGTACCTGTCCTCTCTAACAAAGCATAACAGTGTCACAATGCAGAATTTACCATTGTTTTGACATGCTGTGATGTCGTCATTGAGTGCTCTTGCCATCGAGGAGACATGTCACGTACCTTGTCCTGCAGGTCAGCGATAGTAGCGTGGAAGCCAGAGTAGTCGCGAGCGCTGGGGGAGGTCTTGCTCTCCAGGAACTGACGAATCTTCAGCTCCAGCTCGCTGTTGGCCGCCTCCAGCAAGCGCACCTTCTCCAAGTAGGTGGACAGGCGGTCGTTCAGGTTCTGCATTGTGGCCTTCTCGTTGGCCGACACATTAAAGTCGGCTCCACCGCCGCCACCACCACCCCCTCCCATGCCAAAACCATAACCGCCGCCGCCACCCCCTCCCATTCCGAAACCATAACCGCCACCACCTCCTCCGCCGCCGGAACCGAACGAGGAGCTAGAGATGCGCACCCCAGATCCTCCTGCACCTCCATACACACTGCCAGCCCTCATGGCAGTGACGCGGCCTCCTCCACCGCCACCACCACCCATCGAGGAGAAGCGGGAGGAGCCCATGCCCATACCCATTCCACCACCACCTCCAGACCTCATGGACATGGTGCCACCTCCGCCTCCACCACCACTGCTGCTGTAGGACATGCTAGATCTGGAGAAGGACATGGCTGCTGAGAGGGAGTCTGCCTGCCTGGGATGAGGAGAGAGAATGTTGTGCACGGCCCAGCCACTGTTCCCTTTTTATGCTGCACAGGGCAGAAGGAGGGAGGGAGGGAGGGTGGGATGAGGACATGGGTGGGAGAGGCAGAAGGGAGGAATAGAGAAGGGAGGAATACAGGGAGGTATTACCTCATGTAGGACAGGGCAGGGCTCCTCCACCCACTTTGACACCCTGCGGACAGATGCTAGGATGCAGAAGGAGATGGAAGAGGATAGATAGATATGTACTGTATGTGTTGATATGCAAATATTGAAAATATACTAGTGTTGTGCAACTCCACTCTCCCCCATCTCACATGACATGCTGTGACAGGTGAGCTTTGCCATGTTTCCTGAGCATATAGATTGACACACTGAATAGCTATTTACCTCTACCTGTTATGTTACCAAGACAACAAGTTGCAAAGTAACTTCACGGTACAATATGTTCTTTCGCTTGACACCCAGACAACATTCTCTCCGAACAGACCTGTCTTTGTCTCACACACTGACACTCTCCTGTCCTTTTCCTTAAACGCAATAGTCCAGCTTCATAGTTTTTGTGCATAGACTCAGGTACCATTGTCCTATGTTTCACTCAACTTTATGCATTTTACATCTACTGTGTCACGATCGTCGGATATAGAGGACCAAGGCGCAGCGTGGAAGGTGAACATACTTATTTATTAAATGATACACGAACAAAACAACAAATCGATACGTGACGTCCACAGGTGCAAAACACAAACCAACACGGAACAAGATCCCACAAACACTGTGGGAAAACCACCTGACTAAATATGGTTCCCAATCAGAGACAACCAACAACAGCTGATACTCGTTGCCTCTGATTGAGAACCACTCTGGCCAACATAGATATACAACACTAGACTAGACACAACGAGCACAAAACATAAACTCTACACACCCTGGCTCAACTTAAAAGAGTCCCTAGAGCCAGGGCGTGACAGTACCCCCCCCTAAAGGCGCGGACTGCGACCGCGCCTAAACATCACCGAACAGGGGAGGGCTGGGTGGGCATTCCTCCACGGAGGTGGTTCCAGCTCCGGGCTTGACCACCACCCTCTACTAACCCCCCCGTAGTGCCCCTGGTCTGGTCTAGCCCCACTGGCTGGAGCTGGACTGGACTTCGGTGGAGCGGATTGCTCAGGCTCCGGTGTGGAGCAGCTGACCGGTACCTGACCAGGCCCCGGTGAAACGGTCACGGGCTGGCGATACGCACCACAGGTTTGGTGCGGGGAGCAGGAACAGGCCGGACCAGGCTGGCAACGCGCACCATTGGCTTGGTGCGGGGAGCAGGAACAGGCCGGGCCGGGCTGGCGACGCGCACCACTAGCTTGGTGCGGGGAGCAGGAACAGGCCGGGCCGGGCTGGCGATGCGCACCACAGGTTTGGTGCGGGGAGCAGGAACAGGCCGGGCCGGGCTGGCGACGCGCACCATAGGCTTGGTGCGAGGGGCAGGAACAGGCCGGGCCGGGCTGGCGACGCGCACCATAGGCTTGGCGCGATGGACAGGAACAGGCCGGACCGTACTGGGAACACACACCACTGGCCTTACACGGGGATCAGGAACGGGCCGGACCGGACTGGCAACACACTTCAGTACCTCTCGCCGTGCCTCTACATTTTCCTTCCCTCTATACACCAATGGCTCCCGTAACCCGGTGGCCTTCTCTCCTCGTCCACCAACTCGCCCCTTATCTGCCTCCAGTGGCCCCGTCGTCTCTGCCATGTGCCCCCCCCCTAAACATTTCTTGGGGGTGCCCCTCGCCTGTCCGACGACTGCCCGGTTGGCGCTGCTTCTCCTCTCCTGCCTGGGCACGCTGCTTGGTCCTGTATTGGTGGGATCTTCTGTCACGATCGTCGGATATAGAGGACCAAGGCGCAGCGTGGAAGGTGAACATACTTATTTATTAAATGATACACGAACAAAACAACAAATCCATACTTGACGTCCACAGGTGCAAAACACAAACCAACACGGAACAAGATCCCACAAACACTGTGGGAAAACCACCTGACTAAATATGGTTCCCAATCAGAGACAACCAGCAACAGCTGATACTCGTTGCCTCTGATTGAGAACCACTCTGGCCAACATAGATATACAACACTAGACTAGACACAACGAGCACAAAACATAAACTCTACACACCCTGGCTAAACTTAAAAGAGTCCCTAGAGCCAGGGCGTGACATACTGTAGGAGTCTGCAGGACCGACAAAAGTAGTTTTCCCTTCCTTTTACCACTTTACAGCACCCATGGGATCAGTCATTACTCCGGGCATTGTACCCCAGGAAAACCCACCCCAGAAGGGATTAAAGTACTGTTCTTTTCCCTGAACACCTTGGCAGGGTACTTGACATCTGCAACGTGCAAGAACAAGCTATTACTTGTTTGCATATTTCCATATAACCAGAGCATTTCTTGCAGATTTTTTTTATCATGCTCCAGAGGTTGCCATTTGAGTCCCATATTTTGAATGTGGAAAAGTTGATTTGCATTTGGTTAAAGCCAAAGAGCATTGCAGCAGTTATGTTCTGATGTTAATGATTTGCAGTAGAATGGATTATTGTGACATTGGTGGAGATGTTGCCACTATATATAGCTATTGCCTTTAAGTCAACATGGTCTAATTAGAATATGTAACAAAAAAGTAACATTTAACCTTTGTAGGTAAATTGTCAGCATAGGGTGATGATTGGTTGAGATGTTGATCAATGAGATTCTAACCTATATTCACCCACTCAAAAAGACAGCCAAAAGTTTGTTGAATTCCCAATGTGTTATCACTATGCTTTCAACCATCCAAAAACACAATCAAATTCAGATTTTTGGTTTGGTTGTCACCTAAATGTGTTATAACTGCACTTTCAACCATTTAGCACAAAGTTCAAATATTTTGTGTATTTGTACAACTGAATGTGTTATCACTGTGGTTAATCTAATAGCACAACCAAATGAGCTGAATTGCAGTTGAGATTGCAATAAAAGTACATGGTGCAAGCACGGGCAGACTAGGACCAGAAATTTGGCCCTGGCATTTCGGTTTTTAAACTAAGTTCCTGCAATTCTACTTAGTTTAACATGACATCTATTGTTGGGTGTGCTATTTCATGATAATAGTTATGAAACAAATCTAGTCTAACCAATATTTGATGTTATTCAACCAAATATGTTGTAATATTGTAATATGAGTCATTATAATCTCTTATTCAGAACACCTGGGACTATCAAAGTAGCCAAATGCATTATGTTTTTTGTGCAGTTTTCAGTAAGCGAATAGCTCAATTGATGGCAACAGATTTCCCATGCAAAGTAAAGTCAAAAAACGATTTATGACTTGTGAAATCTCAGCCTCTGAATGTCATAGAACCTAAAGCATCGCAGAGATATTAGTTGTTATGCATCGGTTTATTTAATTTGTTAAGGCCTAGATTCAATCAGATCAAGGCGTTAACTGGCGATAGCAGATACCCGCATAGAGATGTTTTGGCAGTGTTGGAGGTGGAACTGCGTTGGCGCTGTCAAATCGGTGACCAGCTGCTCTTTTGATCATTGTCACAAAGCCACACGCCCCACTCTTGTTAGAAGTCCAGAACGAGTAAATGTAGGCTATATAGAAATAATTACGGTCAAATTGAAAAATCATTCAACAAAATAATGAGGATTTGTATCATCTTTATCAAGGTGTAGATTACATCTCACATTCAGGGCTGGCTCTAGCCTTTTGGGGGCCCTAAACTAGATTTGGGGGCAAAACTTTTTAGTGTCCCCCTTCTTGAAGTGGAGAGAAACATGTACGTTTAAAGCACATTTCTGCTGTTCTAAACATTTAGCAATGGGGCGAAGAGAAAAATACAATTACAATATTATTAATAATAATAATAATAATAATAATAATAATAATAATTGGGTCAGGGGGCACTAAGTGATGGCTTATGTCGCTTATGCCTGGAGCTGGCCCTGCTCACATTCCAGTGTTCGAACTTGTAAACATGGCTGCATGGGATTTCTATTAATGGGACTTACAAATGTTTGTAAGATAGTCTTCACTTTAGGCTATTGTATTACAAAGTAATATTGAATTGTGTTTGGTTGTATACACAACAAAATATCAACATATGAAGGAGATGTATCTACTGCTTAGCTAGTTTCATTTGTGCCACTGGCTCAGTCCTATAGATTTTTGGTTGAGATGGAGAAGTAAATCCAAAATACTTGTTGTCGACAAGTTAATAGGCTACTTACTGTAATGCAAAAGTGATACTGAATTGTATTTGGTTGTCAGAGCAACCAAATATCAACATTTGAATGAGATCTGTACTAATGGCTTAGTCCTATTATTTTGTTTGAGATGGAGATGTGAATCCAAAATACTTGTTGTCGACAAGTTAATAGGCTATTTACTGTAATGCAAAAGTGATACTGAATTGTATTTGGTTGTCAGAGCAACCAAATATCAACATTTGAATGAGATCTGTACTAATGGCTTAGTCCTATTATTTTGTTTGAGATGGAGATGTGAATCCAAAATACTTGTTGTCGACAAGTTAATAGGCTATTTACTGTAATGCAAAAGTGATACTGAATTGTATTTGGTTGTCAGAGCAACCAAATATCAACATTTGAATGAGATCTGTTGTCACGGTTTCGGCCGAGGCTGCTCCTCCTCCTTGTTCGGGCAGGTTTCGGCGGTCGTCGTCCCCGGAGTACTAGCTGCCACCGATCTATGTTTCATGTTCGTTTGGTTTTGTCTTGATGTTGTACACCTGTGTCTAGTTAGTCCTCATTAGTGTCCTATTTAGTTCTCGTTGTGTGTGTATGGTGTTGTGTGTGATTGCTCTTCTGTTTTGGTGTTCTGAGCTACGTACTTCCCTCTGTTGTTTGGAGAGGTTTTCGCACATGTTAGTGCGGCTTTTGTTTGACGCCTGTGTGCGCCTTTATTTCGCCTCCGGGCTTATTGTGCTCGTGTACTACGTGAATATTTCACTAAAGTCTTTTGGACTTAGCTTCTGCGTCCTGCGCTTGATTCCTGCACCACACCCACCTTCAGCACCCCTGACAGAATCACACACCTTTATAATGGAATCAGCAGGAGCAACAGTCACGCCTGAGTCGCTGGAGGAGCATGTCCGCTGCCAGGATGACCAGATCAGACAACTGGGGACCGCTCTACAGGACGTCATCAACACCCTGCACCGATGGGAGTCCAGAGGGGTACCCACACCTCCACCTACCCTGCCACCCCCATCGGCCGGTCCACCAGTCCCAGGTCCGGAACTCGCTCCCGAGGGCGTATGACGGAACAGCTGCCGGGTGTCAGGGGTTCCTCC
The DNA here is from genome assembly GCF_964263955.1 of Coregonus lavaretus. Taxonomy (NCBI): domain Eukaryota; kingdom Metazoa; phylum Chordata; class Actinopteri; order Salmoniformes; family Salmonidae; genus Coregonus; species Coregonus lavaretus. The sequence continues at coordinate 4,747,958 of NC_139993.1, read as the reverse complement.
TGCAGGTGGAGCTCTACCTGGCCACTGTACACCCGGTGCCCTCGGGACACGAGAGCGTTTCCACCCTCATCTCCTGTCTCACGGGCAAGGCGTTGGAATGGGCCAATGCCGAGTGGAGGAGGATGGACGCCACCACCATCTCCTACGCCGAGTTCTCCCGTCGCTTCAAGGCCGTGTTCGACCATCCACCTGAGGGCAAAGCGTCGGGGGAGCGTCTATTCCACCTGAGACAGGGGAGGAGGAGCGCACAGGCGTTCGCGCTGGAGTTCCGGACTCTAGCGGCAGACGCAGGGTGGAATGAACGGGCCCTCATCGACCATTTTCGATGTAGCCTACGGGAGGACGTTCAACGTGAGTTGGCCTGCAGGGACACCAATTTCACCTTCGACCAGTTGGTCGATATGTCCATCCGTCTGGACACCCTGCTGGCCACCCGTGGACGTCCCGAGTGGGGTCCGTCCATTCCACCCTCCGGCACCTCCGAGCCGAGCCCTATGGAGCTTGGGGGTGCTGGCGCTAGAGGAAGGAGGAGGAGGAGCCCGAGGGGGCCTGTCCCCTGCACCAAGTGCGGTCGTGGAGGGCACACTGCGGCCAGGTGCTGGGGAGGGTTCCCCGAGGGAGGAGACAACAGGCCACGCACTGGGGAGCCTTCCCAGGTGAGTAGACGCCCCACTTACCCAGAGCTCTCTGTTGCGCACTTTTGTATACCTGTTTGTTTTCCACAGGTTGCACCTCATTCCCAGCATAAGGCGCTAGTAGATTCAGGCGCAGCTGGGAATTTTGTTGATCGAAAGTTTTGTTTAGATTTAGGGATCCCTCTCCTGCCTGTTGACAAGCCTTTTCCCGTTCATGCTTTAGATAGCCGCCCGTTGGGGTCGGGGTTGATTAGGGAAGTCACAGCGCCACTTAGGATGTGTGCGCAGGGGGGTCATGAAGAGACTATACAGTTGTATCTGATCGACTCTCCTGCGTACCCGGTGGTGCTGGGAATTCCCTGGTTAAGCACCCATAACCCTGCTATTTCGTGGCAACAGAGGGCTCTCAATGGGTGGTCTGCTCAGTGTGAGGGGCAATGTCTGGGTGTTTCCGTAGGGGCGACTTTGGTGGAAAGTCCAAACCAAGTGCCCGCACTGCACATTCCGCCTGAATATGGGGATTTAGCTCTCGTGTTTAGTAAAGCTAGGGCGACGCAGTTGCCTCCTCATAGACAGGGGGATTGTGCGATTGATCTCCAGGCAGGAGCAGCGCTCCCACGGAGCCACGTGTATCCTTTGTCTCAAGAGGAGAGAAAAGCTATGGAAACTTACATAGCCGAATCTTTGAGACAGGGATACATACGGCCCTCCACTTCTCCCGCCTCCTTGAGCTTCTTTTTTTGTGAAGAAGAAAGATGGAGGGTTGCGCCCGTTATCCACTCCCTCTGATTGCGACCATGACGGAGTCGTTGCATGGAGCGCGGTTTTTCACAAAACTGGACCTCAGGAGCGCGTATAACTTGGTGCGCATTAGGGAGGGCGACGAATGGAAAACAGCGTTTAGTACCACGTCAGGTCATTTCGAGTATCTCGTCATGCCATATGGGTTGATGAATGCTCCATCAGTCTTCCAATCCTTCGTAGATGACATTTTCCGGGATATGCAGGGGCAAGGGGTGGTCGTGTACATTGATGACATTCTAGTGTACTCGTCTTCCCGAGCCGAGCATATAGCCCTGGTGCGTCGTGTATTGAGGAGGCTTTTGGAGCACGACCTATATGTCAAGGCAGAGAAATGTCTGTTTTTCCAGGAGTCGGTCTCCTTTTTGGGTTATCGGTTGTCCGCGTCAGGGGTGAGAATGGAGGTGGATCGTGTGTCAGCTGTGCGTAATTGGCAAACCCCAACCACTGTCAAAGAGGTGCGGCAGTTCTTGGGCTTTGCGAATTACTACCGGAGGTTTATCCGGGGTTTTGGACAGGTGGCAGCTCCCATCACGTCCCTTCTGAAAGGGGGTCCGGTGCGCCTGCAGTGGTCAGCTGATGCGGACAGGGCCTTTAGGAGACTGAAGGACCTGTTTACGTCGGCTCCGGTGCTGGCGCATCCGGACCCCGCATTACCCTTTCAGGTCGAGGTGGACGCGTCTGAGGCCGGTATAGGGGCCGTACTCTCTCAACGGTCCGGCACGCCACCTAAACTCCGCCCCTGTGCTTTTGACTCTAAAAAGCTCAGCCCAGCGGAGCGAAATTATGACGTCGGGGACAGGGAGCTGTTAGCTGTAGTTCAGGCCCTTAAGGTGTGGAGGCATTGGCTTGAGGGGGCTCAACACCCTTTCCTCATTTTGACTGACCATCGGAACCTGGAGTACATCCGGGCAGCGAGGAGACTGAACCCTCGCCAGGCTCGATGGAGTATGTTTCTCGCCAGGTTCGTATTTAAAATCACGTACATCCCTGGGTCCCAGAATGGTAAGGCAGATGCGCTGTCCCGGCGGTATGACACGGAGGAGAGGTCCGTTGAGCCAACTCCCATACTACCGGAGTCTTGTCTTGTGGCACCGGTGGTGTGGGAGGTCGATGCTGAAATCGAGCGAGCGTTGCGTACCGACCCCAGCCCTCCACAGTGTCCTGAGGGTCGGAAGTACGTTCCGCTCGAGATTCGGGATCGACTCATTTACTGGGCTCACACGTCACCCTCCTCTGGACATCCGGGTATTGGCCGGACAGTGCATTGTCTTAGCACTAAATACTGGTGGCCCACGTTAGCCAGGGATGTGAGGGTTTATGTCTCCTCCTGCTCGGTGTGCGCCCAGTGTAAGGCGCCCAGACACCTGCCCAGGGGTAAGTTACAACCCCTGCCCGTTCCACAACGACCATGGTCCCACCTCTCAGTGGATTTTGTGACAGACCTTCCCCTCTCTCAGGGGAATACCACCATCCTGGTCGTTGCGGACCGGTTCTCTAAGGCCTGTCGTCTTCTCCCTATGTCGGATCTTCCTACTGCCCTACAAACCGCAGAGGCACTATTTACCCACGTCTTCCGGCATTACGGGGTACCCGAGGACATAGTGTCTGATCGAGGCCCCCAGTTTACCTCCCGAGTATGGAGAGCGTTCATGGAGCGTTTGGGGGTCTCGGTGAGCCTTACCTCAGGGTACCACCCGGAGAGTAACGGGCAGGTAGAACGAGTCAACCAGGATGTGGATAGGTTTCTGAGGTTGTATTGCCAGGACCGGCCTGAGGAGTGGGCTCGGTACATTCCCTGGGCCGAGATGGCCCAGAACTCTCTCCGCCACTCCTCTACCAACCTAACCCCCTTCCAATGTGTGTTAGGTTACCAGCCGGTTCTGGCACCTTGGCAGCCAGATCGAGGCCCCTGCGGAGGATGATTGGATGAGGCGCTCGGAGGAGACGTGGAACGCTGCACACGTCCACCTGCAGCGGGCCATCCGTCGTCACAAGGCGAGCGCCGATCCCCACCGCAGTGAGGGGCAGGTGTACGCACCCGGAGATCGAGTCTGGCTCTCTACCAGAAACCTACCCCTCCGCCTGCCCTGCCGGAAGCTGGGTCGGCAGTTTGTGGGGCCTTTTAAAGTCCTGAGAAGATTGAACGAGGTGTGTTATAGGTTACATCTGCCTGTTGAATATAAGAATATTAACCCCTCGTTCCATGTGTCTCTTCTCAGGCCGGTGGTAGCTGGTCCACTCCAGGAAGGTGAGATAGGAGAGACTCCTCCGCCCCCTCTAGACATCGAGGGGGCTCCGGCGTACACCGTTCGGTCCATCTTGGACTCAAGACGCCGGATGGGGGGTCTCCAGTATCTCGTGGAGTGGGAGGGGTACGGCCCAGAGGAGTGGTGCTGGGTGCCGCGGAGGGACATCCTAGACCCATCTCTCCTGTCGGAGTTCCACCGGGACCATCCCGCGCGCCCTGCTCCGCGCCCTCCTGGTCGTCCCCGAGGCCGGGGTCGGCGCACGGCTGGAGCCGCGTGTCAAGGGGGGGGTACTGTCACGGTTTCGGCCGAGGCTGCTCCTCCTCCTTGTTCGGGCAGGTTTCGGCGGTCGTCGTCCCCGGAGTACTAGTACTAGATGCCACCGATCTATGTTTCATGTTCGTTTGGTTTTGTCTTGATGTTGTACACCTGTGTCTAGTTAGTCCTCATTAGTGTCCTATTTAGTTCTCGTTGTGTGTGTATGGTGTTGTGTGTGATTGCTCTTCTGTTTTGGTGTTCTGAGCTACGTACTTCCCTCCGTTGTTTGGAGAGGTTTTCGCACATGTTAGTGCGCCTTTTGTTTGACGCCTGTGTGCGCCTTTATTTCGCCTCCGGGCTTATTGTGCTCGTGTACTACGTGAATATTTCACAAAAGTCTTTTGGACTTAGCTTCTGTGTCCTGCGCTTGATTCCTGCACCACACCCACCTTCAGCACCCCTGACATCTGTACTAATGGCTTAGTCCTATTATTTTGTTTGAGATGGAGATGTGAATCCAAAATACTTGTTGTCGACAAGTTAATAGGCTATTTACTGTAATGCAAAAGTGATACTGAATTGTATTTGGTTGTCAGAGCAACCAAATATCAACATTTGAATGAGATCTGTACTAATGGCTTAGTCCTATTATTTTGTTTGAGATGGAGATGTGAATCCAACACATTCGTTATTAAGTTGTCGACAAACTGGAATTAAATGCTTGAAACCCTAGGCCTATAAGAATTGTCAATTTCATTTTTATCCTGGGTTAAATTGAAACAATAGCTGTTGATGACTTTTCACAAATGCTATAGGCCTAAATAGCAACGTTGATGAAAGATGATTACATGAATAAAGTATAGTTAAGTTTGATTTACTCTGTTAAACGTACCCTTTAAAATGTTGGCTCCATTCATTGTTCTCTCTATCGTTACCAGTCTCCCAGTCTTTACCATCCCCATAGCATGATGCTGCCACCACCATAATTCACGGTAGGGATGGTGTTAGACGGGGTGATGAGCTGTGCCTAGTTTTCTCCATTCAGGCCAAAGAGATACATTTTTGTCTTATTAGACCACAGAATCTTTTGCCTTCTGATCTCAGAGTCTTTCACGTGCCACTTTGCAAACTCCAGGCGTGCTGTCATATGACTTTTTATCAGGAGTGTCTTCTGTCTGGCCACTCTCCCATAAAGCCCAGATTGGTGAAGTGCTGTAGAGACTGTTGTCTTTCTGGCAGGTTCTCCCATCTCAGCCAAAGAACTCTGTAGTTCTGTCAGAGTGATCATTGGGTTCTTGGTCACTTCCCTGACCAAGGTCCTTCTTGCACAGTTTCTCAGTTTGGTCAGACGGTCAGTTCTAGGCAGCGTCTGGGGAGTTCCATACTAGATCACTGTGCTCTTGGAAACTTTCAACACTCTAGAAATGGGGTTATACCCTTCCCCAGATATATGCCTCATCACAATTATATCTCGGAGATCTACGGACAGTTCCTTGGACTTCATGGTATAGTTTCTTCTCGGACATACACTGTCAGCTGTGGGACCTTATAGACATGTATGTTTCGTTCCAAATCATGTCCAAACAATTGAATTGGCCACAGGTGGACTCCAATCAAGTAGTAGTGACATCTCAAGGATGATCAAAGGAAATTAGATGCACCTGAGCTCAATTTGGGGTGTCAGAGCAAACGGGTGTGAATACTTATGTAAATGAGATATTTCTGTATTTCATTTTCAATAAATGTGGCAGAAATTCTAAAAACAAATTTTCACTTTGTCATTATGGGGTATTGTGTGTAGATGGGTGAGAAAACAACAACAATTGAATACATTTTGAATTCAGGCTGTAGCACAACAAAATGTGGAACAAGTCAAGGGGTATGAATACGTTCAGAAAGCACTGTAAATTGTGATATGATACTCAGTGAATGATTGTAAAACAAATTACCTGAGGTTATCTGCCTAATCTCCTAACACATTCACCCAGTTAGTGAAATATTCTCATGTTGACTATCTTCAACCTTTTGGCAAGGTAGTCTAAGGGCTTGATTCAATCTGTAGTACTGAAGGGCTGCGCGAAAGCGCAATAGAAATGTAAAGGCAATTATCCCATGTTAGCGGAGACTGCATTCACTGCAGTGGCATGTATTCATGGATACCAAGGGAAGCCAGGCACAGGAGAAAGCATCCGAGCGAGCGAAACAGCGCCCCTCTGTCTCTCTACATGTAGGCCATCTATCTGATGCTGTCTGGTCCAAACGAGTATGACATTGTTGCCACCTGTAGCATTGAAGGCAAGGGAAGCCAGCGAGCATTTGGCCTCCCTTGACAAAAAAAAGTATAAGAAATTAACCAATCAGCGTTAAGCTAAACTAAGCAAGCTCAACTGTGAATGGTCCTGGTGCACCAAAAAAAAGTGTCAAGGGAAGCCAGCTTGGATTTTGGAGTCACTCCTATCAAATTCCATTGAGAGCATACGTCATTGACAGAAACACTTGAACTGTTGCATCTCGTTGTGTTGTTGTCCTCCGGTGGCTAGCTAGCTAGCAAGCTAAATTTAGCCCTTTCCTAAATTAGCCATGGATGGAGATAGGGATTTGGACTTGTGGTTTTACTGAATTGTCCGTACAGGCCAATGATTATAACGGCGATTCTGATCCAACCATTAATTCATACATTCTTATGCCCCTGGCCTGAGACGATCGACCACAAGTTCTCAATGGGATTAATGTCTGGGGAGTTTCCTGGCCATGGACCCAAAATGTCGATGTTTTGTTCCCCGAGCCACTTAGTTATCACTTTTGCCTTATGGCAAGGTTCTACATCATGCTGGAAAAGGCATTGGTCATCACCAAACTGTTCTTGGATGGTTGGGAGAAGTTACTCTCGGAGGATGTGTTGGTACCATTCTTTATTCATGGCTGTGTTCTTAGGCAAAATTGTGAGTGAGCCCACTCCCTTGGCTGAGAAGCAACCCCACACATGAATGGTCTCAGGCTGCTTTACTGTTGGCATGACACAGGCCTGATGGTAGATCTCACCTTGTCTTCTCCGGACAAGATGTTTTCCGGATGCCCCAAACAATCGGAAAGGGGATTCATCAGAGAAAATGACTTTAACCCAGTCCTCAGCAGTCCAATCCCTGTACCTTTTGCAGAATATCCGTCTGTCCCTGATGTTTTTCCTGGAGAGAAGGGGCTTCTTTGCTGCCCTTCTTGACACCAGGCCATCCTCCAAAAGTCTTCGCCTCACTGTGCATGCAGATGCCTCTCATCTGCCTGCTGCCATTCCTGAGCAAGCTCTGCACTGGTGGTGCCCTGATCCCGCAGCTGAATCAACTTTAGGAGACGGTCCTGGCGCTTGCTGGACTTTCTTGGGCGCCCTGACGCCTTCTTCACAACAATTGAACCTCTCTCCTTGAAGTTCTTGATGATCCGATAAATGGTTGATTTAGGTGCAATCTTACTAGCAGCAATATCCTTGCCTGTGAAGCCATTTTTGTGTAAATCAATGATGACGGCACGTGTTTCCTTGCAGGTAACCATGGTTAACAGAGGAAGAACAATGATTTCAAGCACCACCCTCCTTTTAAAGCTTCCAGTCTGTTATTCTAACTCAATCAGCATGACAGAGTGATCTCCAGCCTTGTCCTCGTCAACACTCTCACCTGTGTTAACGAGAGAATCACTGACATGATGGCAGCTGGTTCTTTTGTGGCAGGGCTGAAATGCAGTGGAAATGTTTTTTGGGATTAAGTTCATTTTCATGGTAAAGAGGGACTTTGCCATTAATTGCAATTCATCTGATCACTCTTCATGACATTCTGGAGTATATGCAAATTGCCATCATCAAAACTGAGGCAGTAGACTTTGTGAAAATTAGTATTTGTGTCATTCTCAAAACCTTTGACCACGACTGTGGGTCATGTAACTGTCTGTTACTGTACATGCAATATGCTTTGTGGACTTCACTGGACAGAGGTTGCTATCCGGTTTTGTGATGAAACAAGTGTGGGGTTGAATTTATTCTGCCACTGTCTCTTCTTATTGTCTCTGCCTTTAGGCCTTATATCACGATTGCAAGGCATATGAATTAACAGGTTATAGAGCAAACAACGCAATTATGACAACACATTGAACATTTGCAGTAGTCAAACATTTATATCTCTGAAACATCTCCTAAACTCTCCTAGTTTGTGTCATGCATACATGTATCTCTCAACTATATAGAATAATAGGTGCTCTGACATAGCAGTGTGCAATGTGCTCTCATGACTATACCTTTTACAAACCCTCGGAAACCTACATCTGGGTGCTGGCTGGGGATCTGGGATTGTGGGAGGTGGGAGAGGAAGAGGTTCAAGTGGTCCATAATAACCTTTTTTTTTACACTTCCTTGTCTGAACCATTACCATTTGCAAATGTTTTGTATGTTGTTTATAATAATTGGTATTAATAACTAATATAATCACAGAAACCTGTATCTGGTTTTTTTTTTTCCATCAACACGTCTCTTTCTCCACTAGGGGCGATAAAGTCCTTGACCATTGTTATTCTATCCACAAGCAAGCATACAAGGCCCTTCCTCATCCTCCCTTCGGAAAATCAGATCATGACTCTATAGTCCTGCTTCCTGTCTACAAGATTTGCTGCTTCCCCAATCAAAAACCCTGGATTAACACAGAGGTTGGCGCTAAACTAAACTAAAGGTTTACCGCGCACAGGGGCACCCAGAGGCTATGGCTGAGGACACAAACAAGTACAAGAAGTCCCGCTACGATCTCCACAGAGCCATCAAACAAGCAAAAGGACAATATAGGAACAAGCTGGAATCGTATTACACAGACTCCGACACCAGCCGCATGTGGCAGGGGCTATAGTCCATTATGGATTACAAAGGAAGGCCAAGCCATGATCTGCCCAATGATTCCTCTCTACCAGAAGAACTCAATGCATTAAATGAACACTTCGACAAAAACAACACAGAGCCCTGCATGAGGGCCCCCACCAATCCAGAGGACGGAGTAATCTCGCTAATCAGGTCAACACTCGCAAGGCTGTGAGGCCGGACGGTATTCCAGGGCACGTTCTCAGAGCTTGCACAGAACAGTCAGTTACAACCTCTCCTTTTCTCAGTCTCTAATTCCCACGTCTCAAGCTGACCACCATCATTCCTGTTCCCAAGAACTCTAAGACTACCTGCCTGTCGCGATTCTCTAAAGCAGAACCCAGAAGCAGACCAGGACAAGGTGAGTTGAATGAAGGTGAGTATTTATTTAAAGACTTAAATGTGGAAGCAGGAGAATCCAGGTGACGGAGCTGGCAGTGGAGGTGAGTTGGTGGGAGTGAATGGGCAGATCCAACAATGTCTCTGAAGCCACAGATGACCAGGCAGCGGTGGAGTAAATATTCCGGGAGAGTAACTGTAGACAGAGTAAACAAAGGTGAGTTCACAGCAAGCAAAAAGTACATAACAGCAAAACTAACTCTTAGTAATCTGAGGCTGATACGCAGGCACAACATACTGTTCATGGCTAACGATCCGGCAGGGAATGGATGTCAGGTCAGAGCTTATGAAGTGGAGAGGTGATGATCAGAACCAGGTGTGCAGATAGCTGATGAGATACAGGTGCGGGTAATGGAGAGATCTCCCGCCTTGCTTCGTCGCCCGGCAACCAGACAGGGTGCGTTCAGGAAACTCAGGAAAAAACTACTCCAGGGCAAAAAACAGGCAACTCAGACAGAAACCGACTCAGGAAGCGGGATTCATGACAGTACCCCCCCTCCGACGACCGCCACTGGGCGGACTACCCGGAGCGACAGGATAAAGGCGGTAGAAGTCACAAAGGAGATCAGCATCAAGGATCTGACGCCGAGGAATCCAACTCCTCTCCTCAGGACCATAACCCTCTCAGTCCACGAGATACTGGAAAATCCGACCTCGCCGTCTAGAATCCATGATGCGGTGCACCGTGTAGACAGGACCACCTCCGATCAACCGAGGTGGAGGGGGCAACAGAGGACTGAGGAGAACAGGCTTGAGGCAGGAGACATGAAAGGTGGGATGGACTCTGAGCATTCTAGGCAGTTTGAGTCAAACCACAGCAGGATTAATGACCTTCTCCACCACAAACGGACCAATGAACTTCGGTGACAGTTTCCTTGACTCTGTCCGCAGAGGAAGATCCCGTGTAGCCAACCAGACCTTATCTCCGATGGCATAAGCGGGGGCTGGAATACGACGATTAGCCTGGAGCTGATACCGGTCAGAAACTCTAAGGAGGGCCTTTCTGGCCCAATGCCAGGTCCGGTAGCAACGGCGAATGTGGGCTTGGACAGAGGGAACCGAGAGAACCTTCTCCTGAGAAGGGAACAATGGAGGTTGGTAGCCGTAAAGGCACTGGAAGGGAGACATCCCAGTGGCAGATGTAGGGAGAGTATTATGGGCATACTCGACCCATGGCAACTGAGAGACCCAAGAGGTGGGGTTGGAGGAGACAAGGCAGCGAAGCGTGGACTCCATATTCTGGTTGGCTCTCTCCGCCTGACCATTAGATTGGGGGTGAAATCCAGATGTGAGACTAACTGTAGCTCAAATGGCCAAACAGAAAGATTTCCAGACAGCAGAGGTAAACTGAGGACCACGGTCGGAAACAATGTCACTGGGCAGCCCGTGGACCCTGAAAACCTCCCTAACAAGGATTTTGGACGTCTCAGAGGCAGAGGGAAGTTTGGAGACGGGCACAAAGTGGGTGAATTTGCTGAATCTGTCCACAACAGTCAGAATGACAGTGTTCCCATCAGAAGAGGGCAACCCAGTGACAAAGTCCAGGGCCAGATGTGACCATGGTCACCGGGGAACAGGTAGGGGGTGAAGAAGTCCAGAGCTGGGCCGATTGGTACTCTTATTCTGCGCACAAACTGGAAAGGCAGCAACAAAACTCCGGGAATCTTCTCCCATGGCAGGCCACCAAAATCGTCTGCGTAGTAACGCCATAGTCCGAGACATGCCAGGGTGACAAGCCATCTTGCTGGCGTGGGACCATTGGAGGACAGCAGAACGGACAGACTCCGGGACAAATCTGGGGGGGCAGAATCAATGACCTGACTGGGAACAGAATGGGAACAGGCTGTCTCAAGGCAGTTAGCATAACATTCAATGCTCCAACTAGTTACCTTGCCAGTCACCCAATTGAATGTGGGATTGTGTTCTCTCAGCCAGGGGTATCCAAGAACCAGTGGGGCACGGGGAGATGGCAGAATGAAGAAGGAGATAAACTCTGAATGATTACCTGACAGCAGCATTTTAACAGGTTCAGTCCTCATAGTGATATGTGCCAAATGACTGCCGTTCAGAGTGGTAGCTTCAATGGCTTCCGGTAATTGCTCCTTGGAAAGCCCCAGCTGTTCCACCAAGTCGGCATCCATAAAGCTGCCATCGGCACCTGAATCGATAAAAGCGTTAATCTCCAAAATCGGATTCTTGTTCATGAGGGTTGCAGGAAAACGGGGTCTGACAGGGTTATTGAGAGGCTGAAACTGGCTCGCTAAAAGTCCTCCCAAACTTAGCGAGCCGGGCAGTTTAACGGGCGCTGGGGACAAGCGGAGATGTAATGTCCCGGATTACCACAGTAGAGGCAGCTGTTGGTCTCACGTCTACGTTGGCGCTCCTCCTTGGTTAACCCGTGCCGCTCCACTTGCATGGGTTCAGGATCTGGAGGCAGGAACTCTCCTCTAATCTCGTGTGGTGAATAATGATCAGCTCGTTCTGGTCCATTTCCTGACTTATAATAATAATAATAATATGCCATTTAGCAGACGCTTTTATCCAAAGCGACTTACAGTCATGCGTGCATACATTTTTTTGTGTACGTGTGGTCCCGGGGATCGAACCCACTACCTTGGCGTTACAAGCACCGTGCTCTACCAGCTGAGCTACAGAGTTATCCACCCGACTTGAATGGTAACCGAGTAGATGAGTGATTGGAAGACCCCCATCACTTCTCCCTCCTCTCTCGGATTCTGTTATCCACCCGAATAGATAACGCTACCAAACTGTCCAGGTCACTAGGCTCAGGATAAGAGATCAGTTCATCCTTGAGTTGTTCTGACAACCCCTGATAAAAAGCCGCTTGTAGTGACTCCTCATTCCACCCACTCTCCACAGCCAATGTCCTGAATTCAATTACAAAGTCTGCTACACTGCGAGCTCCTTGGCGAAGAGAGAACAGACGATTAGCTGCGTCATTACCACAGACTGGATGGTCAAAAAGCTTCCTCATCTCTGCCGTGAACTCCTGGTATGACGCCATGCAGGTGTCCTGTCGTTCCCATAAGGCTGAAGCCCACTCCAGAGCTCTTCCACGCAGCAGTTCAATTACAAAAGCTATCCTGGCCTTGTCTGTGGCGTAAGAGTTGGGCTGCAGGTAAAAAACGAATCCACACTGCATGAGAAATGAACGGCATCTTCCCAAATCCCCTTCGTACTTCTCTGGTGTCGGAACCTTGGGCTCAGGGAAGGAAACAGCTCCAGAAACGGCAGGCAAGAGGTGTGAAACCGGTGGTGGATTCTCCGCCGGCAAACTGAGCTGAGCCTGGATACTCGTCAGACTGGCAGAAAAGTTCCGAACCGAAGACGCTATCTCCTGTAGCGCCGTGCTGTGTTGTCCCAACATCTTCTCTTGATGAGTAATGGCATGGCGAACGGAGTCCAGGTCCACTGGGTTCATCCTTGGCCGGATCGTTCTGTCACAATTCTCTAAAGCAGAACCCAGAAGCAGACCAGGACAAGGTGAGTTGAATGAAGGTGAGTATTTATTTAAAGACTTAAATGTGGAAGTAGGAGAATCCAGGTGACCGAGCTGGCAGTGGAGGTGAGTTGGTGGGAGTGAATGGGCAGATGCAATGATGTCTCTGAAGCCACAGATGACTAGGCAGCGGTGGAGTGAATATTCCGGGAGAGTAACTGTAGACAGAGTAAACGAAGGTGAGTTCACAGCAAGCAAAAAGTACAGAACAGCAAAACTAACTCTTAGTAATCTGAGGCTGATACGCAGGCACAACATACTGTTCATGGTTAACGATCCGGCAGGGAATGGATGTCAGGTCAGAGCTTATGAAGTGGAGAGGTGATGATCAGAACCAGGTGTGCAGATAGCTGATGAGATGCAGGTGCGGGTAATGGAGAGATCTCCCGCCTTGCTTCGTTGCCGGGAAACCAGACAGGGTGCGTTCAGGAAACTCAGGAAAAAACAACTCCAGGACAAAAAACAGGCAACTCAGACAGAAACCGACTCAGGAAGCGGGATTCATGACACTGCCACAATGACTACCGCCCAGTAGCACTCACATCTGTAATCATGAAGTGTTTTGAAAGGCTGGTTATGGCACACATCAACTCCATCATCCCAGACACCCTAGGCCAACTCCTATTTGCATACCGCCCCAACAGATCCATAGACTACGCAATCTCAATTGCACTCCACACTGCTCTCACCCACCTAGATAAGAGGAATATCTATGTGAGAATGCTGTTCATTGACTACAGCTCAGCGTTCAACACCATAGTCCCCTCCAAGTTCGTCACCAAGCTCGGGACCCTGGGACTGAACACCTCCCTCTGCAACTGGATTCTGGATTTCCTGAAGGGCTGACCCAAGGTGTTGACGGTAGGCAACATAACCTGCGTCATGCTGACCCTTAACATGGGGGCCCCACAGGGGTGTGTCCTTAGTCCCCTCTTGTTCTCCCTGTTCACCCACGACTAAGTGGCCACGCAAGACTCCAAGACCATCATCAAGTTTGCTGATGACACAATGGTGGTAGGCCTGATCACCAGTGACTATGACACCGCCTACAGGGAGGAGGTCAGTGATCTGACAGTGTGGTGGCAGGACAACAACCTCTCCCTCAACGTCAGTAAGACCAAGGAGCTCATCGTGTACTACATGAAACAGGGGGGTGAGCACTCCACCATCCACATTGACAGGGATGTAGTGGTGTGGGTCGAAAGCTTCAAGTTCCTCAGTGTCCAAATCACTAAGGACTTAAAATGGCCCACACACACACTCGTGAAGAAGGCATGACAGGAGGTTGAAAAGATTTGGCATGGGACCTCAAATCCTCAAAAGGTTCTACAGCTGCACCATTGAGAGCATCATGACTGACTGCATCACTGCTTGTTATGGCAATGGCACCACCCTTGATTGCATGGTGCTACAGAGGGTGGTGCAAATAGCCCAGTACATCCCTGGGGCCGAGCTCCCTACCATCCATAACTTCTATATCAGGCGGCGTGAAAGGAAGGCCAGGAAAATTGTTGAAGACTTTAGTCACCCAAGCCATAAACTGTTCTCTCTGCTGCTGCATGGCAAGCGGTACCAGTACGTGACACCAACAGGCTCCTGAACAGCTTCTATCCCCAGCCATAAAACTGCTAAATAGCTCATCTCATCTCAGTTACCCAGAGGTTTCTCGTGAAAGTTTGCCATTTCCTGTTTTACTTCTGGGGGGAATGCCGTTAACAATTATGATTACCTTTGTGCAAAGGAAGGAAGCGAAGTCTCCTTTCTCGCAAACAGAAACTTTCGACCAAAGCCCTCCCTTTCGCTAATTTCACCCGTGCTTATCATGGCCAAAAAGCAAAAACAATGTATATAGCCAAGTTTGACTTTGTAGCTGTGGAGGCTTGAAAATCACTGCACCAGTTTACTCACTGCCTTCGCCCCAATCCTGATTCATCCAAATAATCAATTATGAAAACCCAAAACCAGGAACTAGTGCCGCTGGTAATCACATTATTCTACGTGAGCCTTGACAGATTCTGTCCATTTCATCTGTCCACGAAAACCTGTCCTCGAGATATTACTAAAAAGCTAACAAAATCAATGCACGGACTATCTGCATTGACACTTTTTATATATTTATTTATTTTTGCACTGACTCTGTGCACACTCACAGGACTCTACACACTCACTCAAACACACTCACATCGATACTCCAACAAACACACACACACAAACACACACACACACACACACCCACATGCACATACACTCACACACAATCCTCAAATACGCTGCTGCTACTCTGTTTATCAGACACGAGCAAAGAATGTACACATTTGACAGGAATGAACATGCAGTAACCCAAAGGAGAAAATGTATGAAGCATGAACTATGTAACGTGACCTCTGCCTGTCCTCTTCCCTCCAAAAAGACAGACCACACAATCCAGTGTGCCATGATTGTGTCCTAGCTAAATTCCCAATCTGATAAGAATGTGTTCTATTCTCAGTCAATTCACCTGGTAGAATAAGGGTTAAATAAACTAATGGTGTACACCCACCTCTAAGTTTGGATTGCAGGATGCGCCTACTGTGCAATCACCCATAAAGGGTGGCAGGTAGCCTAGCGGTTAGAGAGGCGAGCCAGCAAACGGGTTGCAAGTTTGAATCCAGGGTCCAAATCTTAGATGCCATTGCCTGCTGTTGTGCCCTTGAGCAAGGCACTTAACCCCCCACAGCAAATGCTCCCCGGGCATCCAGTGTGGCAGCACCCCACACCACTCCAAAAAACCTGTATGTGTGTGTGTCTTTCGGAGGGGTTGGGTAAAAAGCGGAAGTCAAATTTCAGTTTGGACCTTGTGTGCACTTGACCAATAAAGTTATCTTAATCTTAATCTTAAAATTAATATAAACTCTAACTGAAAGCAGATAAAAAAGATTTTGCAAAGTAAAGGAATACCTTTATTATTATTCCTCCTATCAGAATGTACTTTACACTGACATTCAGGATGTACTTTACACTGACATTTAGTTTGATTCTTTATATAAATAGAGCATGCAATAGTTTGTTCGTGTGTAAACTAAGGTATACCCCCTCATCTTAACCTGTGCCTTTTATAATTCAGAACATATTATACATTTTACATTTTACATTTGTCATTTAGCAGACGCTCTTATCCAGAGCTACTTACAGTGCATACATTTTTTGAGTCATTATTTATGATGCAAGGTTATTTGTAGATCAGCCAGTCGGCAGTCGCTTTGATGCTCTCGAACACCATAATTGTCTTGTCAACACAACTGTTGACAAGACAGGAGAGCGAGATAGATACACCCTGAAGAGACAACGAAGGATTATTTCAAAACATTTCCCATTTTCATTGCAAATTGGACAGGTTGGTTGTCTCCTTCACATTTAGATATACTAACTTTGGGTTTTAGCCATTGTCAGAGAACCGTTTCCACCCAGATACCGTTTGATACTACAGCATTTACCACTAGCACCTTTTCTGAATAAACAGGTTGTAGAACTATCGGTTTGTCTGGTTTCTCTCCTACAGTGTTAAAACAAACCATCCACTGACTCTGTCGTAATTGTTACCTAAACCAGGCAAGCTACACACAAACACTTTTCTTTGCACCGACAGACTACAAAAAGAAGCAACAACATTATCTGGTTGTTTGTGGCTGTCACACGGAGCCAAGCACAGCAGTGCAACATAGAGCCCCTGTCAATCACCAGATTCACCCGAAACTCAACCCCTGTCCATTGGCATTCCATAACTGGTTCTTCCAGACACACAATGTCCCCAATGTAGAAACAAACAGACCCCCTTTGCCTGAACAAAGATGCCCACACACACACTCGTGAAGAAGGCGTGACAGGAGGTTGAAAAGATTTGGCATGGGCCAAGCACAGCAGTGCAACATAGGGCCCCTGTCAATCACCAGATTCACCCGAAACTCAACCCCTGTCCATTGGCATTCCATAACTGGTTCTTCCAGACACACAATGTCCCCAATGTAGAAACAAACATACCCCCTTTGCCTGAACAAAGATGTCATAAAGAAGACATGATAAAGCAATATTTTCTAGACCACAATCTAGAGATATTATGGCTTTTACAAGCAATGCTAAATCAGAAAGGTGCAGTCAGTCAGTCAGTCTGACTTGTTTGTTCACACAAATAAGGAGCCAGGCCAAAGAAATCTGTTGAGATAAAAGCAATTCATCTGAATGCATGAATCTGGGATGAGTGTGGTGGAAGGAGTCAGGCGCAGGAGGGTAATCACCGAATACAGAGTTTATTCCTTCGTTGACACACAAATGCGCTCCAATAGCGATCAACAAAACAGGCACAGGGGAAACTCTCATCCCTGGCAAATACACTGTAACGGATATCCAACAATACATAGGCACAGGGGAAAATCTACCCTGGCAACACAATGTTACGAGTAGCTCCACCGAGCTACTCTACTCTCCCAACTAACAATCACCCACAAGGACAAGGGGGCAGAGGGAACACTTATACACAGACTAATTAGGGGATAGGAACCAGGTGGGTGTGATTGACAAGACACGACAATTGTGATGATGATTGGGGCGGCAGTGGTTGGTAAGCCCGTGACGACGAACGCCGATGGCCTGCCCGAACAAGGAGGAGAGGCAGCCTCTGCCGAAGTCGTGACAGAATCACTATATTGGTTGAATGCATTCAGTTGTATAACTGACTAGGTATCCCCTTTTCCCTTTCCCTTATATGTGGTCTGCATCTTGATTTATGGCTGTGCACCACTGTGAGTAGAGCACTCTACTTTTCAAGCCTTGTATGAGTTTCTCAAGTCTCCCACAGTCATATCTGTCAACACTAACTCCAATGACTACTTAGGTTGTGTAACAGTGGAGGCGCCTCAGAGGAGGAAGAGGAGGACCATTGAACTCATTTTTAGATAAAACTATACTAAATACAGTGGGGAGAACAAGTATTTGATACACTGCCGATTTTGCAGGTTTTCCTACTTACAAAGCATGTAGAGGTCTGTAATTTTTATCATAGGTACACTTCAACTGTGAGAGACGAAAATCCAGAAAATCACATTGTATGATTTTTAAGTAATTAATTTGCATTTTATTGCATGACATAAGTATTTGATACATCACAAAAGCAGAACTTAATATTTGGTACAGAAACCTTTGTTTGCAATTACAGAGATAATACCTTTCCTGTAGGTCTTGACCAGGTTTGCACACACTGCAGCAGGGATTTTGGCCCACTCCTCCATACAGACCTTCTCCAGATCCTTCAGGTTTCAGGGCTGTCGCTGGGCAATACAGACTTTCAGCTCCCTCCAAAGATTTTCTATTGGGTTCAGGTCTGGAGACTGGCTAGGCCACTCCAGGACCTGGAGATGCTTCTTACGGAGCCACTCCTTAGTTGCCCTGGCTGTGTGTTTCGGGTCGTTGTCATGCTGGAAGACCCAGTCACGACCCATCTTCAATGCTCTTACTGAGGGAAGGAGGTTGTTGGCCAAGATCTCGCGATACATGGCCCCATCCATTCTCCCCGCAATACGGTGCAGTTGTCCTGTCCCCTTTGCAGAAAAGCATCCCCAAAGAATGATGTTTCCACCTCCATGCTTCACGGTTGGGATGGTGTTCTTGGGGTTGCTCTCATCCTTCTTCTTCCTCCAAACACGGCGAGTGGAGTTCAGACCAAAAAGCTCTATTTTTGTCTCATCAGACCACATGACCTTCTCCCATTCCTCCTCTGGGTCATCCAGATGGTCATTGGCAAACTTCAGACGGGCCTGGACATGCGCTGGCTTGAGCAGGGGGACCTTGCGTGCGCTGCAGGATTTTAATCCATGACGACGTAGTGTGTTACTAATGGTTTTCTTTGAGACTGTGGTCCCAGCTCTCTTCAGGTCATTGACCAGGTCCTGCCGTGTAGTTCTGGGCTGATCCCTCACCTTCCTCATGATCATTGATGCCCCACGAGGTGAGATCTTGCATGGAGCCCCAGACCGAGGGTGAATGACCGTCATCTTGAACTTCTTCCATTTTCTAATAATTGCGCCAACAGTTGTTGCCTTCTCACCAAGCTGCTGTAGCCCATCCCAGCCTTGTGCAGGTCTACAATTTTATCCCTGATGTCCTTACACAGCTCTCTGGTCTTGGCCGTTGTGGAGAGGTTGGAGTCTGTTTGATTGAGTGTGTGGACAGGTGTCTTTTATACAGGTAACGAGTTCAAACAGGTGCAGTTAATACAGGTAATGAGTGGAGAACAGGAGGGCTTCTTAAAGAAAAACTAACAGGTCTGTGAGAGTCAGAATTCTTACTGGTTGGTAGGTGATCAAATACTTATGTCATGCAATAAAATGCAAATTAATTACTTAAAAATCATACAATGTGATTTTCTGGATTTTTGTCGGCAGTGTATCAAATACTTGTTCTCCCCACTGTATATTCACGTAACCAAATAGTGTACCTGATTAAAACAAACTGGTTTTGCAATGAAGGTCTACAACACCCCCTAGAGTAGCACCATGGTGTAGCCGGGGGACAGCTAGTTTCCGTCCTCCTCTGGCTGCGGCAGGTAGCTTAGTGGTTAAGAGCATTGTGCCAGTAACCGAAAGGTCGCTGGTTCTAATCCCCGAGCCGACTCGGTGAAAAATCTGTTGATGTGCCCTTGAGCAAGGCACTTAACCCTAATTGCTCCTGTAAGTCGCTCTGGATAAGAGCGTCTGCTAAATGTAAAAAACAAAAATAATAATAATAATTTTTAAATACATTGACTTCACTACAAAACCTAGGAGGCTCTGGCTCCTCACCCCATTCCATAGACCTACATGGTAGCTATGATGGAGACCACCCAGAACGTCAAGTAATATTTTGTCAAGACAACCATCAATAAAGATTATGTGCTTGAATGACAATGGACTGTGTGGTTTCTTGTTTCAGAAATATTCATGCTTTATCATAGACAGACAATATGAATATGTGAGTATGGATTTCATAGCAGATACATTTTGTGTTGTTTTCAAATCTACATATTTCAACCAAAACATGGTGTCCAGCTCTACAGTTGCCTCCACAAACACTCTCCATACGGTATATAACTCTGAATCTAATGTTTAAAAAACTAAGAGTTTGATTAATAGAGATATAATTATGTAACTTGCATTCAGATTTCTACTATCAGCATTTCTAAAAAATATTGCCAAGTATTAAACTCTGTACAAGTTAATGTCATAAATGACACTATTCAAGATCATACTGACACATATGCTTTCTCAAGACCATAGAATTGGCCTCATATGCAAAAGATAACAACCTACATTATAAGATAGTCAGATGTATGGGAGCACGCCAAATCAGATTAATCAAGTTGAAGGACACAGAAGGTACTAAACTGCTTGAAGTAACCCTGGATTGTAAACTGTCATGGTCAAAACATATTGACACAACAGTAGCTAAGATGGGGAGAAGTATCTCCATAATTAAGCGCTGCTCTGCCTTCTTAACAACACTATCAACAAGGCAGGTCCTACAGGCCCTAGTTTTGTCGCACCTAGACTACTGATCAGTAATGTGGTCAGGTGCCACAAAGAGAGACTTTGCAGTTGGCTCTAACAGGGCAGCATGGCTGGCCCTTAAAGGTACATGGAGAGCTAACGTTAATGATATGCATCTCAATCTCTCATGGCTCAAAGTGGAAGAGAGGCTGACGTCATCACTACTTGTTTTTGTAAGAAGTGTTGACAATGATGAATGTACCGAGCTCAATGTTTAAACTACTAGCACACAGCTTGGACACCCATGCATACCCGACAAGACATGCCACCAGAGGTCTTTTCACAATCCCCAAGTCCAGAACAGACTATGGGAGGCGCACAGTACTACATAGAGCCATGACTACATGGAACTCTATTCCACATCATGTAACTGATGCAAGAAGTAAAATACACTTTATGGAACAGCGGGGACTGTGAAGAGACACACACAAAGGTAAGGACACACGCACACATTGTGATATTGTTGTATGGTGGTATTAAACAGGCGGTGACCCGATCCTGTAGGTTCATGCTCTACAACATTCGAAGAGTACGACCCTGCCTTACACAGGAAGCGGCACAGGTCCTAATCCAGGCACTTGTCATCTCCCGTCTGGATTACTGCAACTCGCTGTTGGCTGGGCTCCCTGCCTGTGCCATTAAACCCCTACAACTCATCCAGAATGCCACAGCCCGTCTGGTGTTCAACCTTCCCAAGTTCTCTCACGTCACCCCGCTCCTCCGCACACTCCACTGGCTTCCAGTTGAAGCTTGCATCTGCTACAAGACCATGGTGCTTGCCTATGGAGCTGTGAGGGGAACGGCACCTCC
Source organism: Coregonus lavaretus (assembly GCF_964263955.1). NCBI lineage: Eukaryota > Metazoa > Chordata > Actinopteri > Salmoniformes > Salmonidae > Coregonus > Coregonus lavaretus. Next base: position 4,726,845 of record NC_139993.1, on the reverse strand, counting down.
GTACCTTCAGGCTCTGTTCAGTCCCTACACCCAAACGAGGGCATTGCGTTCATCCACCTCTGGCCTGCTGGCCCCCCTACCTCTGCGGAAGCACAGTTCCCGCTCAGCCCAGTCAAAACTGTTCGCTGCTCTGGCACCCCAATGGTGGAACAAGCTCCCTCACAACGCCAGGACAGCGGAGTCACTCACCACCTTCCGGAGACACTTGAAACCCCACCTCTTTAAGGAATACCTGGGATAGGATAAAGTAATCCTTCTACCCACCCTTACCCCACACCACCCCAAAAAATAAAAATAAAAAATTTAATAAAAATAAAATAAAAAAGATTGTAAAGTGCTTATCCCACTGGCTATAATGTGAATGCACCTATTTGTAAGTCGCTCTGGATAAGAGTGTCTGCTAAATGACGTAAATGTAAATGTAAATTATGTATTGTAGATATGTAGTGGTGTAATAATGTTATATGATGTACTGTTTTATCTTTTGTTTTATATGTGATGTAAGTGATTTAATGTGTTTGGACCCCAGGAAGAGTGGGGATCCCTAATAAATACAAAAACATAAATAAAAATACAGAGGACAGAATCATAGTGTCATCAAGTCAAAGCATCTTTATTGCATTCACAATGGGGTCGGATGTTGGTGTTCCATCCAGATGTAGTAGAACGTGTTGTTCTGGAGGTGTTAACCATAGAAATAGAATTACCAGAAAAGAAATCCCCATTCAAGTCAATGTTCCATGATGGGTGTCTGTGGGGCTTTAGCCATTCAAGAAAGAATAGGAGGATGGTATGCACATCCTAAACTAGAGTTAACCAGAGCTGGCCTAAACAAATAACACAGATAACAAAGATAGGGATTTTTCATCTGACGAAGACTTTGCATAAGATGAAACGTTGTATTTTAGGTTGCATGAATAAAGCACTGAGGAGGAGCAATATTCCATGTGCTGGCCTCTCATTTCCTATACCCATTCTAGTAATTATATTTCTATGGGGTTAACCTGTTGCTTGATGCAGTGCTCGCTGTGTGTGGGACCTTAAGAGGTGTGTTTGGTTTCACTTGAGGAGACAACCTTGCCGTTAATCATTTCCTCTGTGACGATCACCACCTTGCGTGTGGTGGAGGTGGAGGAGCTGGGGCCGGATTTGGAGGAGCTGAGGCCGGAGCTGAGGCCGAGGCTGTGAGGAAGGGAAACCCATGGTTAGCATAGTTAGCATCTATGATCTATGATCATAATAAGTATCTATTTAAGGTCACATAGCTGTAGATTCATGTCAAAAGTAACCATGGCTCATACTAAGGTCAAATTCAAATGAACATTGTTTTTAAAGTCAAATGTTGAGGGAGACATCAATTCATTTTCACTTGTTTCAAGGTCCCATGTCTCCCCTCTTCCCAACCCACAAAGATGTAACACTCTCCTCCCACATCCCTGTCTGTTTTATTGGCCTCCCTCTGTCCAATCGCATCCTGCCTTACCCGCTAGCCTCTCCGTCCAGCAGCCTCCTGTACTCAGCGATCTCCATCTCCAGGCGTGTCTTGATGTCCAGCAGCATCTTGTACTCCTGGCCCTGGCGTTCCATGTCGCTGCGGAGAGACATTAGCTGCTCCTCCAGACTGGTCACTTGGCTCTGGAGGCGTCCCAGCTGCATGGAGTAACGGCCCTCCGTCTCCGCCAGCGTGTTCTCCAGGGAGCCTTTCTATTGGCCGGAGAGAAAGAGATGATGTGTCAAAAACAGTGGGAGTAGATTTGGAAAGTTTACTGTCATACTGAAAAGGTTAGCTCTAGTAATTGAATGTGTATGCAGGTAGAGGTTAGCTATAGTAATGTAGTGGTGCCTGGCTATAAAAACTTGAGGGATAGTGGACGAGACCAGGTGAAAGTGAGATACTTGAGGTTTCGTAAAGAGAATGATGAAAGAGTCAAATGTTGATTATTGAAGAAAGTTGCAGAAAGGGTATGTAAGTAATGTCCCCTAAAATGTGGTCCTTGGTCAGATGTTAGTAATTACGGCTCACCATGCTGAGCTGTGACTGCAGTTCGATCTCCAGGCCCTGCAGTGTGCGACGGATCTCTGAGATCTCTGACTTGGAGGTCTGGAGAACCTCTGTGCTGGACGCCACCTCCTTGTTCAACGTCTCTGTCTGTAAAACACAATACGTAGTCAGTCATCACAGGAACAAAACAACAATTCAACTCATGATAGAATGTGACAACGTTACCAACTAGAATTTAAGGAACATCTACACCATGAACATAGTTTAGAGGTTCTACCTTGGTCTGGAACCAGGACTCCAGGTCGCGCTGGTTCTTGGCACTAACGGACTCGTACTGCTCACGGATCTCAGCCATGACTCTGCTCAGGTCCTCCTGTGGTGCTGCGTCCACCTCCACGTTGATCTGTCCAGTCATCTGTGTCCTCATGGCCAGCAGCTCCTGTGGAGAAACACATAGTTGTGAGTTTAAAGGATTAAATAGTGACTATCCTCTGCCTGATGGTAACAACTTGACCTGCCCTCTGGCTTCATTATAAATGTGAACACCATTGCTTGATACAGATGTGCTTGAAAGCCAGCAATGGTGTTCTAATGAAGACCCATAGCAGGTAGACATGGTCAATAGATGTAATACATTAAGGGACTGTATGGATATGTTCCATCAGCCCACACACACCTCCTCATGGTTCTTTTTGAGATAGATGAGCTCCTCCTTCAGCCCCTCGATCTGCATCTCCAGGTCAGATCTGGCCAGGGTCAGCTCGTCCAGCAGCCTTTTCAGCCCGGCGATGTCTGCCTCCACCGACTGACGCATGGCCAGCTCATTCTCATACCTGAGAGATGGAGAGAGCTTAGGTCAACGAACTGCCTGAATGTGTTCCTCTGTGAGAATAGCAAGGGGTTTATAGATTCTAGTATTCCATTTAGTTTTGTGAAAAAACAGAAAGTAGCACCAGGTTTCTGATATGTCTGTTGGGAGGGTGTGGTAATGGTGGAGGTGGAGGGTAATGTCATTTGGTTTCCATTTTTATAGATTCAACACAAAATAAAAAATAAAAACAGTGTGAGGGTTTTTATAGATTTGGGCGTATTCCATTTGGTTTATGGAATGCACCAGCAGTGTACTGTATATGTGGATGGTGTTGGATATACTTACTTGGTTCTGAAGTCGTCTGCAGCAAGCTTTGCATTGTCGATGTTCAGATAGATGCCTCCGTTCAAGCGGGTGGCAGCCTGGATCTAAGTGGTGGAGGATGGCAAAACATTTCAGGATGGGGCATGCATAGCATTTCACACAAATGCAGTACGCACAAACTGTGAAACAACACTGTAATCATTGAGTTCTGAGTTTCAGCTGCACTGTAAATGATAGCTCATAGCATTGCAGGGAACCTGTTGACTTTATGAACATTGTAAAGCATGGCACAAAGAAACAAATTGCACCTTTCGCAATCGCCTGGGGAATGTTAAGAGAGAGGAAGGATTGGCTTCCATGATCGGCTTTATTTTCAATGCTTCAGCTGAAAATATGCATACTGTCTTTGCATCTATCTTTGGTGCAATATATTGGTTGAATCAATTATAACAAATGTATATAATTTTGCATTTTCCAATATTCATATTCATATCACTCTTAGTAACTTGTTGGAAAAACAAGCTGATGATGTGTACACCATGTACCTGTACTCTCTAACAAAGTATAACATTGTCACAAAACATTGCCATTGTTTTGACATGCTGTGATGTCATCATTGAGTGCTCTTGCCATCGAGGATACATGTCACGTACCTTGTCCTGCAGGTCAGCGATGGTAGCGTGGAAGCCAGAGTAGTCGCGAGCGCTGGGGGAGGTCTTGCTCTCCATGAACTGACGGATCTTCAGCTCCAGCTCGCTGTTGGCCGCCTCCAGCAAGCGCACCTTCTCCAAGTAGGTGGACAGGCGGTCGTTCAGGTTCTGCATTGTGGCCTTCTCGTTGGCCGACACATTAAAGTCGGCTCCACCGCCGCCGCCGCCGCCACCCCCTCCCATTCCGAAACCATATCCGCCACCACCACCGCCGCCACCGGAGCCGAACGAGGAGCTAGAGATGCGCACCCCAGATCCTCCTGCACCTCCATACACACTGCCGGCCCTCATGGCAGTCACACGGCCTCCTCCACCGCCACCACCACCCATCGAGGAGAAGCGGGAGGAGCCCATGCCCATACCCATTCCACCACCACCTCCAGACCTCATGGACATGGTGCCACCTCCGCCTCCACCACCACTGCTGCTGTAGGACATGCTAGATCTGGAGAAGGACATGGCTGCTGAGAGGGAGTCTGCCTGCCTGGGATGAGGAGAGAGAATGTTGTGCACGGCCCAGCCACTGTTCCCTTTTTATATGCTGCACAGGGCAGAAGGAGGGAGGGAGGGTGGGAGGAGGACATGGGTGGGAGAGGCAGAAGGGAGGAATAGAGAAGGGAGGAATACACGGAGGTATTACCTCATGTAGGGAAGGGCTCCTCCACCCACTTTGACACCCTGCGGGCAGATGCTAGGATGCAGAAGGAGATGGAAGAGGATAGATATATAAGTACTGTATGTGTGGATATGCAAATATTGAAAATATACTATTGTTGTACAACTCCACTCTCCCCCATCTCACTCTATATATGGCGTCTGCCTACAGGGTGCTTGCAGACATTCACACAAACATATACTAGTGCACACACCCATAAACAGTTGGAATTCCTCTCCGATAAAAGCGTCTGGTTTAAAGAGTGGACACGCCTGCTTCTTTCATCCCCAGGTAGGTCAGTCAATCAGTCAACACACAAAGTATAACTCTGACATGCTGTGACAGGTGGACTTTGTCATGTTTTCTGAGCATATCCTTTGACACACTGAATGGCTATTTACCTTATTTACCTGTTATGTTACTAAGACAACAAGGTACATTGTGATCTTTCGCTTGACACCCAGACAACATTCTCTCCGAACAGACCTGTCTTTGTCTCACACACTGATCTCTCGCAAGAAAATGTCCTGTCCTTTTCCTTACATGCAACAGTCCATTGTTGCTTCATAGTTTTTTTCCATCTACTGTAGGAGTCTGCTGGGTTGACAAAAGTCTTTTTTTAATTCCCTTTACCACTTTATAGCACCCATGGGATGAGTCATTACTCCGGGCATTGTACCCCTGGAAAACTCACCCCAGATGGTATTAAAGTACAGTTATTTTCCCTTAATACCTTGGCAGGGTCCTTGGTATCTGCATATTTCCATATAACTAGAGCATTTCTTGCAGATTTTTTTGTCACGCTCCAGAGGTTGTCATTTTAGTCCCAAATTTTGTACATGGAAAAGTTGATTTACATTTGATCAAGCCAATGCAACATGTCCTTATGTTAATGTTTTGCAGTAGAATGCATTATTTTGACATTGGTGAAGATGTTTGAAAGCACTATAGCTAGCTAGATCCCAGTCAAAATGTACTTATTAGAATATGTCAACATCTAAAAGTGACATTTAACCATTGTAGTTACAGTGCCTAGTGAATGTCTACACACCCCTTACACAGTCTTCACATTTTGCTGAGGGGTGTTTTCCTCTAACATTTCACCTGGTTGTTGCTCTTTCATGTTTCTTTTAATCCTGACAACACAACACGGGGTGAAATCCTATGTAATTTCAAGCAGTGGGATGGCAGCATCATGTTATGGGTGTGCTTGTCACTGACAGGGACTGGGTGAATTTGTCAGGATCAAAATAAATATAAAAGCAGCAAAGCCCAGGTTAAACTTTTTATTTCTCAGCGGGACAATTACACATATATTAATGCCAAAGACACACCAGAATGGTTTCCAAGAGGTGTTGATTATTCCTGAGTGGTCCAGTCTCAGTCCAAAAACAATGGAAAAATGTTGCCTTAAGAGTTGTCTAAAGTTTGTAGAAACTAAAATATACCTCCTCACTTTAGCCTCACCCTTTTGTCATTCATAACATATTTCCTGGTTGTTTGTGGCTGTATACAACCCAGTCACAGAGAGCCGAGCCAAGCACAACAGCACATAGAGCCACTGACGGTCACTAGATTCACACAGAACTCAACCCCTGTCCATTGGCATTCTGTAACTGGTTCTTCCAGACACACAATGTCCCCAACGTAGAAACAAACAGACCCCCTTCGCATGAACAAATATGTCTAAAAGAACACATGCTAAAGCAGTATTTTCTAGACCACAATCTAGTTGAAACAACGTGCCAGGCCAATGCAATCTATTTAGATAAAAGCATTTCATCTGAATGCATGAATCACTGTATCATCTATGATAGACTAAATGGCCAAAGGTATGTGGACACCCCTTCATATTAGTGGATTTGGCTATTTCAGCCACACCCATTGCTAACAGGTGTATAAAATCGAGCACACAGCTATGCAATCTCCATAGACAAACATTGGCAGTACAATGGCCTTACTGAAGATCTCTGTGACTTTCAACATGGCACTGTCATAGGATGCCACCTTTCCAACAAGTCAGTTCGTCAAATTTGTGCCCTGCTACTGCTGCCCCGGTCAACTGTAAGTGCTGTTATTGTGAAGTGGAAACGTCTAGGAGCAACAATGGTTCAGCCGCGAAGTGGTAGGCCACACAAGCTCACAGAACGGGACCGACGTGTGCTGAAGCGTGTAAAAACTGTCTGTCCTCGGTTGCAACACTCTCTACCAAGTTCCAAACTGCCTTTGGAAGCAACGTCAGCACATGAACTGTTCGTCGGGAGCTTTATGAAATAGGTTTCCATGGCCGAGCAGCCGCACACAAGCCTAAGATCACCATGCGCAATGCCAAGTGTCGGCTGGAGTGGTGTAAAGCTCGCTGCCATTGGACTCTGGAACAATGGAAACGTGTTCTCTGGAGTGATGAATCACGCTTCACCATCTGGCAGTCAGACGGATGAATCTGCTTTTGGCAGATGCCGGGAGAACGCTACCGGTCCGAATGCATAGTGCCAACAGTAAAGTTTGGTGGAGGAGGAATAATGGTCTGGGGCTGTTTTTCATAGTTTGGGATAGGCCCCTTATTTACAGTGAAGGGAAATCTTAACGCTACAGCATACAATGACATTCTATCGAACACCTTTGGGATGAATTGTAAAGCCGACTGCAAGCCAGGACTAATCGCCCAACATTAGTGCCCGACCTCACTAATGCTCTTGTGGCTGAATTGAAGCAAGTACCAACAGCAATGTTCCAACATCTAGTGGAAAGCCTTCTCAGAAGAGTAGAGGCTGTTATAGTAGCAAAGGGGGGACAAACTCCATATTAATGCCCATGATTTTGTAATGAGGTGTTCGACAAGCAGTGTATATGTGGTCCGCATCTTGATTTATGGCTGTGCACCACTGTGAATACAGTGCTCTACTTTCCAGACCTTGTATGAGTTTCTCAATTTCCCTAAGTCTCTTACAGTCATATCTGTCAACGTGATCCTCTAACTCTAATGCCTACTGATGTTGTGTAACAGTGGAGGCTCCTCAGAGCAGGAAGAGGAGGACCACCCTACTCATTGAATTTCAGAAAAATACGAAATGATAAAAACTTCAAAAGTTATGCTTTTTAGATGAAACTATACTAAATATACTCACGTCACCAAATGCCTGATTACCTAAAACACGCTTTCGCAATGAAGGTCTATAGTAGTCTCAACAGGACCCTCTAGGGTAGCACCATGGTGTAGCCGAAGGACAGCAATTTTCCATCCTCCTCTGGCTACATTGATTTCAATACAAAACCTAGGAGGCTCGTGCTCCTCACCTACTTCCATACACCTACATGGAAGTTATGATGGAGACCACACAGAATGTCGATGTGGATGAGATCAAGTAATAATTTGTCAATAGAACCATCAATAAAGATTATGTGGTTGAATGATAATGGATTGTGTGGTTTCACTTGTTTCAGAGATATTCATGCTTTACAGTAGACTGACTATATGAATCTGTGAGTATGGATGTCATAGCAGATACATTTTGTCATCTCATTTCAAATGAATTGTTTTCAACCAAAACATGGTGTCCAGCTCTAAAGTTGCCTCCACAAACACTCTCCATACAGTATATAACTCTGAATTAAAAAACTGAGATAGAATTAGATAATTTTGCTGACAACCTACATTCAAATTTCTACTATCAACATTTCAATTTTTTGCCAAGTATTAAACTCACTACAAGTGAATGTCATACATTACACTGTTGAAGATGATGCTGTCACATATACCTTCTCAAGACCATAGAATTGGCCTCACATGCAAAATATAAAAACCTGTATGATAGTCAGATGTATGGGAGCACGCCAAATCAGATAATTTCAAGTTGAAAGACACAGAAGACAGAATGACAGTGTCGGCAAGTCAGAGCATCTTTATTGCATTCACAATGGGGTTGGATGTTGGTGTTCCATCCAGATGTAGTAGAACATGTTGTTCTGGAGGTGTCAACCATAGAAATAGAATTACCAGAAAATAAATCCTAATTCAAGTCAATGTTCCATGATGGGTGTCTGAGGGGCTTAAGCCATTCTAGAAAGAATAGGAGGATGGTATGCACATCCTAAACTAGAGTTAACCAGAGCTGGCCTAAACAAATAACACAGATAATAAAGATAGGGATTTCTCATCTGACGAAGACTTTGTATAAGTTGAAACGTTGTATTTTAGGTTGCATGAATAAAGCACTGGAGAGCAGTAATTTTCCATGTGCTGGCCTCTCATTTCCTATACCCATTCTAGTAATTATACTTCTATGGGGTTAACCTGTTGCTTGCTGCAATGCTCGCTCTGTGTGTGGGACCTTAAGAGGTGTGTTTGGTTTCACTTGAGGAGACAACCTTGCCGTCCACTATTTCCTCTGTGACGATCACCACCTTGCGTGTGGTGGAGGAGGAGGAGCTGGGGACGGAGCTGGAGGAGCTGAGGCTGGATTTGGAGGAGCTGAGGCCGAGGCTGTGAGGAAGGGAAACCCATGGTTAGCATAGTTAGCATCTATCATCTATGATCATAACAAGTATCTCTTAAAGGTCACATAGCAGCAGATGTATGCCAAAAGTAACCATGGCTCATACTAAGGTCAAATTCAAATGAACATTGTTTTTAAAGTCAAATGTTGAAGAAGGCATCAATTCATTTTCACTTGTTTCAAGGTCCCCTGTCACCCCTCTTCCCAACCAATAAAGATGTAACACTCTCCTCCCACATCCTTGTCTGTTTTATTGGCCTCCCTCTGTCCAATCGCATCCTGCCTTACCCGCTAGCCTCTCCGTCCAGCAGCCTCCTGTACTCAGCGATCTCCATCTCCAGGCGTGTCTTGATGTCCAGCAGCATCTTGTACTCCTGGCCCTGGCGTTCCATGTCGCTGCGGAGAGACATTAGCTGCTCCTCCAGACTGGTCACTTGGCTCTGGAGGCGTCCCAGCTGCATGGAGTAACGACCCTCCGTCTCCGCCAGCGTGTTCTCCAGGGAGCCTTTCTATTGGCCGGAGAGAAATAGATGATGTGTCAAAAACAGTGGGAGTAGATTTGGAAATTTGGAATGTTTACTGTCATACTGAAAAGGTTAGCTCTAGTAATTGAATGTGTAGGCAGGTAGAGGTTAGCTATAGTAATGTAGTTGTGCCTGGCTATAACAACTTGAGGGATACTTGAGGTTTCGTAAAGAGAATGATGAAAGAGTCAAATGTTGATTATTGAAGAAAGTTGTAGAAAGGGTATGTAAGCAATGTCCCCTAAAATGTGGTCCTTGGTCAGATGTTAGTAATTACGGCTCACCATGCTGAGCTGTGACTGCAGTTCGATCTCCAGGCCCTGCAGTGTGCGACGAATCTCTGAGATCTCTGACTTGGAGGTCTGGAGAACCTCTGTGCTGGACGCCACCTCCTTGTTCAACGTCTCTGTCTGTAAAACACAATACGTAGTCAGTCATCACAGGAACAAAACAACATTTCAACTCATGATAGAATGTGACAACGTTACCAACTAGAATTTAAGGAACATCTACACCATCAACATAGTTTAGAGGTTCTAGAGGTTCTACCTTGGTCTGGAACCAGGACTCCAGGTCGCGCTGGTTCTTGGCACTAACGGCCTCGTACTGCTCACGGATCTCAGCCATGACTCTGCTCAGGTCCTCCTGTGGTGCTGCGTCCACCTCCACGTTGATCTGTCCAGTCATCTGTGTCCTCATGGCCAGCAGCTCCTGTGGAGAAACACATAGTTGTGAGTTTAAAGGATTAAATAGTGACTATCCTCTGCCTGATGGTAACAACTTGACCTGCCCTCTGGCTTCATTATAAATGTGAACACCATTGCTTGATACAGATGTGCTTGAAAGCCAGCAATGTTTTTCTAACGAAGACCCATAGTAGGTAGACATGGTCAATAGATGTAATACATTAAGGGACTGTATGGATATGTTCCATCAGCCCACACACACCTCCTCATGGTTCTTTTTGAGATAGATGAGCTCCTCCTTCAGCCCCTCGATCTGCATCTCCAGGTCAGATCTGGCCAGGGTCAGCTCGTCCAGCAGCCTCTTCAGCCCGGCGATGTCTGCCTCCACCGACTGACGCATGGCCAGCTCATTCTCATACCTGAGAGATGAAGAGAGCTTAGGTCAACGAACTGCCTGAATGTGTTCCTCTGTGAGAATAGCATGGGGTTTATAGATTCTAGTATTCCATTTAGTTTTGTGAAAAAACAGAAAGTAGCACCAGGTTTCTGATATGTCTGTTGGGAGGGTGTGGTAATGGTGGAGGTGGAGGGTAATGTCATTTGGTTTCCATTTTTATAGATTCAACACAAAATAAAAAATAAAAACAGTGTGAGGGTTTTTACAGATTTGGGCGTATTCCATTTGGTTTATGGAATGCACCAGCAGTGTACTGTATATGTGGATGGTGTTGGATATAATTACTTGGTTCTGAAGTCGTCTGCAGCGAGCTTTGCATTGTCGATGCTGAGATAGATGCTTCCGTTCAAGCATGTGGCAGCTTGGATCTAAGAGGTGGAGGATGGCAAAACATTTCAGGATGGAGCATGCATGGAATTTCACACGAATGTAATCATTGAGTTCTGAGTTTCAGCTTCACTGTAAATTATAGCTCTTAGAAGCATTACAGGGAACCTGTCGTCTTTATGATCATTGTAAAGCATGGCAAACATAAAAAATGTGTACCTTTTGCAGTCGCCTTGGGGCTGTTAAAAAAATTGTAAGGAATAGCTTCGATGATCTGCTTTATTTTCAATGCTTCAGCTGCAAATATGCATATTGTCTTTGCATTTCATTGGTGCCATATCTTGGTTGAATCAATTATAACAAATGTATGTAACTTAGCATTTTCCAATAGCCATATATAACACTCAGTAACAAGCTGACAACATATGTTCACCATGTACCTGTACTCCATCTCTAACAAAGCATAACATTGTCACTCTGCAGACATTACTATTGTTTTGACATGCTGTGATGTCGTCATTGAGTGCTCTTGCCATTTAGGAGACATGTCACGTACCTTGTCCTGCAGGTCGGCGATAGTAGCGTAGAAGCCAGAGTAGTCGCGAGCGCTGGGGGACGTCTTGCTCTCCATGAACTGACGGATCTTCAGCTCCAGCTCGCTGTTGGCCGCCTCCAGCGAGCGTACCTTCTCCAAGTAGGTGGACAGGCGGTCGTTCAGGTTCTGCATTGTGGCCTTCTCGTTGGCCGACACATTAAAGTCGGCTCCACCACCGCCACCACCACCCCCTCCCATGCCGAAACCATAACCGCCACCGCCTCCGCCACCCCCTCCCATTCCGAAACCATATCCGCCGCCACCACCGCCGCCACCGGAGCCGAACGAGGAGCTAGAGATGCGCACCCCAGATCCTCCTGCACCTCCATACACACTGCCGGCCCTCATGGCAGTGACACGGCCTCCTCCACCGCCACCACCACCCATCGAGGAGAAGCGGGAGGAGCCCATGCCCATACCCATTCCACCACCACCTCCAGACCTCATGGACATGGTGCCACCTCCGCCTCCACCACCACTGCTGCTGTAGGACATGCTAGATCTGGAGAAGGACATGGCTGCTGAGAGGGAGTCTGCCTGCCTGGGATGAGGAGAGAGAATGTTGTGCACGGCCCAGCCACTGTTCCCCTTTTATGCTGCACAGGGCAGAAGGAGGGAGGGAGGGTGGGAGGAGGACATGGGTGGGAGAGGCAGAAGGGAGGAATAGAGAAGGGAGGAATACAGGGAGGTATTACCTCATATAGGGAAGGGCAGGGCTCCTCCACCCACTTTGACACCCTGCGGACAGACACTAGGATACAGAAGGAGATGGAAGAGGATAGATAAGATATGTATTGAAAATGTACTATCGTTGCGCAACTACAGTCCCACCCATCTAGTTCTATATATGGTTTCTGCCTGCAGGGTGCGTGCAGGCATTCACACAAACATATACTAGTGCACACATCCAAAAAACAGTTGGAATTCCTCTCCCATAAAAGCGTCTGGTTTAAAGAGTGGACATGCCTTGTTCAATTAGCCCCACGTAGGTCAGTCAATCAGTCAACACACACAGTATAACTTTGACATGCTGTGACTGGTGAGCTTTGCCATGTTTCCTGAGCATATAGATTGACACACTGAATGGCTATTTACCTGTGGATGTTATCTTACCAAGAAACAAGTTGCAAAGATGCATGCAGTAAATTGAAACTTCACGGTACAATATGATCTTTCGCTTGACACACAGACAACATTCTCCCCGAACAGACCTGTCTTTGTCTCACACACTGATTTCTCGCAAGAAAATCTCCTGTCCTTTTCCTTAAACGCAACAGTCCATTGTTGTTTCATAGTTTTTGTGATTTTATGCACAGACTAAGGTACCATTGTCATAAGTTTCACTAAACTTTATGCATTTTCCATGTCATGTAGGAGTCTGCAGGACCGACAAAAGTAGTAGGAGTAGTTTTTCCTTCCTTTTACCACTTTATAGCACCCATGGGATGAGTCATTACTCCGGGCATTGTACCCCAGGAAAACTCACCCCAGATGGGATTGAAGTACTGTTCTTTCCCCTTAACACCTTGGCAGGGTACTTGGCATCTGCAACTTGCAAGAACAAGCTACTGCTTGTTTGAGAACATGTCTTGCAGATTTTTGTTGTCACGCTCCAGAGTCTCAAATTTTGTACATGGAAAAGTTGATTTACATTTGTTCAAGCCAATGCAAGTTATGTTAATGATTTGCAGTATAATTAAATATTGTGACATTGGTGAAGATGTTTGAAAGCACAATGGCTAGCTAGCTCTCAGTCAACATGGTCTTATTAGAATATGTCAACATCTAAAAGTGACATTTAACCATTGTAGTTACAGTGCCTAGTAAAAGTCTACATACCCCTTGCACAGTCTTCACATTTTGCTGCCTTAAAATGTAATCTAAATATGGATAATCTACTTTTTAAAAGTGAAAGAAAAATTGCAATTGTCCCGCTGAAAAATAAAACTATCCAAGGGTTAGGTTTTCAGAAGACTTTTCACCTGGGTGTTGGTCCTTTCATATTTATTTTGATCCTGACAACACAACACAGGTTGAAACCCTCTGTATTTTCAAGCATTGTGATGGGAGAATCATGTTATGGGTATGCTTGTCACCGGCAGGGACTGGGGAGTTTGTCAGGATCACATTTAATATGAAAGGTGCAATGCCCAGGTAAAAAGTTGTATTTTTCAGAGGGACAATTACACATATTTGAATGCCAAAGATCCTCCAGAATGGCTTTCCAAGAGGTGTTGAGTGTTCCTGAGTGCTCCAGTCTCAGTCCAAAAACAATGGATAAACGTTGCCCTAAGAGTTGTCTAAAGTTTGAATAATCTTATTCCAAATTATTCACAGCTGTAATGGCTGCCAAAGGTGCTTCCACCAAATATTAACTCTGGGGTGTGAAGACACAAAATGTTCTGTACATTTTCTTTCACTTGTGGAGTAGGTTATGTAGATTGGTAGGAATAAAATCCAATGTAATCCCTTTTTAGATGTAATTTTAAGACAGCAAAATGTGAAGATTGTGCAAGGGTTGTGTAGACTTTGTAGCTCAGTTGGTCCTGTGTACACATGTCCCGTGTAGCTCAGTTGGTAGAGCATGGCACTTGCAACGCCAGGGTTGTGGTTTCGATTCCCACGGGGGGCCAGTATGAAGAAATGTATGCGCTCACTAACTGTAAGTCGCTCTGGATAAGAGTGTCTGCTAAATGACTAAAATGTAAATATAGGCTGGTATTAGTTACATGGCAGTTGCGATGAGATGTATCAATCCAAGTTGCTGATATGTAAGGAATGAGTGAGAAAATAACTGAGGTCATCTACCTGATACTCCTGCTCACACATTCACTCATATGAGTGATTTCCTCTCTTCTTGACAAAACTTCAGCCTTTTCGCAACGTACTCTACGTATTACCAGTGTGTCTGAAATGCAACTCAGGGTTTAGCCATAGAAACTCATTGAACCTAATTCTGCTACTGACCAATGAGAAGGGGGGCGGGTAAATGGCATAGCCATGTCCCACTCTTATCCCTCTAGTCCCCACTTTCTTACTCAGATGAGTAAAATTATGCGAGGAGTGGTTTTTGCCTCTGGTCACAAAAGTTGAACATTTGCAGTAGTCAAACATTTGTATAAAATGTGTATATCTCAATTGTTCTATTGTTGTGCAAGCACTTAGAATAACAGACGCTATGACATACACAAAAAAAAATGTATGCACGCATGACTGTAAGTCGCTTTGGATAAAAGCGTCTGCTAAATGGCATATTATTATTATTTATATTATATGACATAACATTGTGCAAAATACTCTCATTACTATACCTTCATTGTGCAGGAGAGAGAGAGAGAGAGAGCGAGAGAGAGAGAGAGAGAGAGAGAGAGAGAGAGAGAGAGAGAGAGAGAGAGAGAGAGAGAGAGAGAGAGAGATGTTTACTGAGAGTAATGTTTACTGTTAATTGTTTTATTGTTTATTTCACTTTTGTTTATTATCTATTTCACTTGCTTTGGCAATGTAAACATATGTTTCCCATGCCAATAAATCCCTTAAATTGAATTGAAATTGAATTGAAATTGAATTGAGAGCGAGTGAGAGTGAGAGTGAGATAGTGAGTGAGTGAGAGAGAGACTTCATCTTCTTGTGTGCCCTGCAGCCTTCCTCTTCAAAGGATAGATCCACACCCAGATAAAACCACAGGAGTGTCTATCTCATGCCCTGACAATGACTGCAATGTATGAATTTCAGTATTCATCACAATTTTGATTGATTTATGTCTGTCCCTCCTTCTTTGCAATTAGCAAAGAATGCGCACGTTTGACAGGAATGAACATGCAGTAACCCCAAGGAGAAAACGTCTGAAGCATGAACTATGTAACGTGACCTCTGCCTGTCCTCTCCCCTCCAAAAAGAGGACAGACCACACAATCTAGTGTACTAAGATTGTGTCCTAGCTAAATTCCCAATCTGGACCTCCTACTGTCATAATGGCCATCTAATCATTCCAGCTTTCCAATCGACTCTTTCTTCTCCCCTGCAACTCTTCCCCAGGTTGTTGCTATAAATAAGAATGTGTTCTCTTCTCAGTCAATTCGCCTGGTAGAATAAGGGTTAAATAGAACAATGGTGTACGCCCACCTCTCAGTTTGGATTGCAGGATGTGCCTACTGTGCAATCACCCATAAAACTAAACAAACTGACTAGGAAGACAAACATTTCACAAGCCTTATAAAAGTAAAAAAATAGCTTTATCATTCTTCCTCCTACTAGAATGTACTTTACACTGATATTCAGCTAGTGGCATGCTGTCCGTAGTTTTAGTTACATTTTTGTTTGATTCTTTATATAAATAGAGCATGCAATAGTTTGTTTGTGTGTTTACTAAAATATACCTCCTCACCTTAGCCTCGCCCTTTTACCATTCATAACATTTCCTGGTTGTTTGTAGCTGTATACAACCCAGTCACACAGAGCTGAGCCAAGCACAAATGCAGTAAAGCACAACATGGAACCGCTGTCAGTCTCTAGATTCACCTGAAACTCAACCCATGTCCATTGGCATTCCGTAACTGGTTCTTTAGACACACAAAGTCCCCATTGTAGACACAAACATACCCTTTGCATGAACACACACTGTATGTCAAAAAGAAGACATGCTAAAGCAATTATTTATAGACCACAATCCAGTTAAAATGGATTCCAATCTAATCTGTTTTACTATCATTGTAAAATTATGGGCTTTTATGAGCAATGCTAAATCAGAAGGGTGCAGTCTGCATTAACATGTTCACACAAGGTGTTACAGGCCAATGCAATCAATTCAGATAAAAGCAATTTGTCTGAATTCATGAATTACTATATCATCTATCATATACAGTGCCCTCTGTAATTATTGAGACAGTGAAGCAGGTTTTCTTCTATACTCCAACATTTTGGAAATCAAACAATGACTATGAGGTTAGACTGTCACCGTTTAGAAATTACAGCAATTTTTGTACATAGTCCCTCCATTTTAGGGGACCAAAAGTACTGGTAAATAATTGATTGTGTCATTTTGGAGTCATTGTATTGTAAATAAGAATAGAATATGCTTCTAAACACTTCTTCATTAATGTGGATGCTACCATGATTACAGATCATCCTGAATGAATAATGAATAATGATGAATAATGAAGTGTTAATGAGGTGCTAACATTTATGACAGCAAATTTCAATTTACAAAAACAAAAACGACTGCGTTTTTGTCTTTTGAGCTTCTAGTCATGAAATCTATGCAGCCTACTCAATCACTTTTTATAGCTACTGTTCACAGACATTCTGGCCCGTATACAGCGTTCCTCACTGAGTTCCCTGAATTCCTATTGGACCTTGTAGTCATGGCAGATAATATTCAAATTTTTGGTGACTTCAATATTCACATGGAAAAGTCCACAGACCCACTCCAAAAGTATTTCGGAGCCATTATCGACTCAGTGGGTTTTGTCCAACATGTCTCCGGACATACGCATTGCCACAGTCATACCCTGGATCTAGTTTTGTCCCGTGGAATAAATATTGTGGAAATAAATGTTTTTCCTCAAAGTCCTGGACTATCGGACCACCATCTTATTACGTTTGCAATCGCAACAAATAATATGCTCAGACCTCAACCAAGGATTATCAAAAGCCGAGCTATAAATTCTCGGACAACCCAAAGATTCCTAGATGCCCTTCCAGACTCCCTCCACCTACCCAAGGATGCTGGACTATCAGTTAACCATCTAACTGAGGATCTAAATTGAACCTTGAGTAATACCCTAAATGCAGTCACACCTCTAAAAACAAAAAAACTTTGTCACAAGAAATTAGCTCCCTGGTATACAGAAAATACCCGAGCCCTGAAGCAAGCTTCTAGAAAATTGGAACGGAAATGGCGCTCCACCAAACTGGAAGTCTTCCGACTAGCTTGGAAAGGCAGTACCTTACAATATCGAAGAGCCCTCACTGCTGCTCAATCAGTCTACTTTTCCAATCTAGTTGAGAAGAATAAAAACAATCCAAAATGTATTTTTGAAACTGTCGCAAAGCTAACTAAAAAGCAGCATTCCCCAACAGAAGATGGCCTTCACTTCAGCAGTGATGAAATCATGAACTTCTTTTACGAAAATATAATGATCATTAGAAAGCAAATTACAGACTCCTCTTTGAATCTGTGTATTTCTCCAAACCTCAGTTGTCCTGAGTCTGCACAAAACTGCCAGGACCTAGGATCAATGGATACACTCAAGTTTTTTAATCCTGTATCTCTTGACACGTTCACGAAAATAGTAATGGCCTCTAAAACTTCCAGCTGCCTACTGGACCCTACTCTACTGAGAGAGCTACTTCCTGTACTTGGCCCTCATATGTTGAACATAATAAACGGCTCCCTATCCTCCGGATGTGTACCAAACTCACTAAAAGGGGCAGTAAAAAAGCCTCTCCTGAAAAAGCCAAACGTTGACCCAGAAAATGTAAAAGACTATCGTCCAAATCTCCCATTCCGCAAAAAAAATTCAGAAAAAGCTGTTGCGCAGCAATTCACTGCCTTACTGAAGACAAATAATGTATACAAAACGCTCCAGTCTGGTTTTAGACCCCATCATAGTACTTAGACTGCACTTGTGAAGGTGGTAAATTACCTTTTAATGGCTTCAGACCAAGGCTCTGCATCTGTCCTCTTGCTCCTTGACCTAAGTGCCGCTTTTGACACCATCGATCACCACATTCTTTTGGAGAGATTGGAAACCCTAATTGGTCTACACGGACAAGTTCTTGCCTGGTTTAGCTCTTATCTGTCGGAAAGAAATCAGTTTGTCTCGGTGGATGGTTTGTCCTCTGATAAATCAATTGTAAGTTTTGGTGTTCCTCATTGGTTCTGTTTTAGGACCACTATTGTTTTCATTATATATTCTACCTCTTGGTGATGTCATTCAGAAACACATGGTCAACTTTCAATGCTATGTTAACGACACAAAGCTGTACATTTCGATGAAACATGGAGAAGCCCCAAAATTGCCTACCCTGGAAGCCTGTGTTTCAGACATAAGGAAGTGGATGGTGGCAAATGTTTCACTTTTAAACTCGGACAAAACAGAGACGCTAGTTCTAGGTCCCAAGAAACAAAGAGATCTGCTGTTTGATCTGACAATTAATCTGGTTGTACAGTTGTCTCAAATAAAACTGAAGGACCTCTGCATTATTCTGGACCCTGATCTCTCTTTTGATGAACAAGAATATTTCAAGGGCAGCATTTTTCCTTCTGCTTAACATTGCAAAAATTGGAAAAGTTTTGTCCAAAAATGATACAGAAAAGCTAATACATGCTTTTGTCACTTCTAAATGCGACTACTGCAATGCTCTACACTCCAGCTACCCGGATAAAGCACTAAATAAACTTCAGTTAGTGCTAAATATAGCTGCTAAAATCTTGACTAGAACCAATAAATGTGATCATATTACTCCAGTGTTAGCGTCTTTACACTAGTTTCCTTTTAAGGCTAGGGCTGATTTCAAGGTTGTACTGCTAATCTACAAAGCATTACATGGACTTGCTCCTACCTATCTCTTCAATTTGGTCCTGCCGTACATACCTACAGTGAGGGAAAAAAGTATTTGATCCCCTGCTGATTTTGTACGTTTGCCCACTGACAAAGAAATGATCAGTCTATAATTTTAATGGTAGGTTTATTTGAACAGTGAGAGACAGAATAACAACAAAAAAATCCAGAAAAACGCATATAAAAAATGTTATAAATTGATTTGCATTTTAATGAGGGAAATAAGTATTTGACCCCCTCTCAATCAGAAAGATTTCTGGTTCCCACATGTCTTTTATACAGGTACCGAGCTGAGATTAGGAGCACACTCTTAAAGGGAGTGTTCCTAATCTCAGTTTGTTACCTGTATAAAAGACACCTGTCCACAGAAGCAATCAATCAATCAGATTCCAAACTCTCCACCATGGCCAAGACCAAAGAGCTCTCCAAGGATGTCAGGGACAAGATTGTAGACCTACACAAGGCTGGAATGGGCTACAAGACCATCGCCAAGCAGCTTGGTGAGAAGGTGACAACAGTTGGTGCGATTATTCGCAAATGGAAGAAACACAAAATAACTGTCAAGCTCCCTCGGCAAGGGGCTCCATGCAAGATCTCACCTCGTGGAGTTGCAATTATCATGAGAATGGTGAGGAATCAGCCCAGAACTACACGGGAGGATCTTGTCAATGATCTCAAGGCAGCTGGGACCATAGTCACCAAGAAAACAATTGGTAACACACTACGCCGTGTAGGACTGAAATCCTGCAGGGTCCCCCTGCTCAAGAAAGCACATATACAGGGCCGTCTGAAGTTTGCCAATGAACATCTGAATGATTCAGAGGAGAACTGGGTGAAAGTGTTATGGTCAGATGAGACCAAAATGGAGCTCTTTGGCATTAACTCAACTCGCCATGTTTGGAGGAGGAGGAATGCTGCCTATGACCCCAAGAACACCATCCCCACCGTCAAACATGGAGGTGGAAACATTATGCTTTGGGGGGGTTTTTCTGCTAAGGTGACAGGACAACTTCACAGCATCAAAGGGACAATGGACAGAGCTATGTACCATCAAATCTTGGGTGAGAACCTCCTTCCCTCAGCCAGGGCATTGAAAATGGGTCGTGGATGGGTATTCCAGCATGACAATGACAAAAAGCACACGGCCAAGGCATCAAAGGAGTGGCTCAAGAAGAAGCACATTAAGGTCCTGGAGTGGCCTAGCCAGTCTCCAGACCTTAATCCCATAGAACATCTGTGGAGGGAGCTGAAGTTTCGAGTTGCCAAACGTCAGCCTCGAAACCTTAATGACTTGGAGAAGATCTGCAAAGAGGAGTGGGACAAAATCCCTCCTGAGATGTGTGCAAACCTGGTGGCCAACTACAAGAAACGTCTGACCTCTGTGATTGCCAACAAGTGTTTTGCCACCAAGTACTAAGTCATGTTTTGCAGAGGGGTCAAATACTTATTTCCCTTACTAAAATGCAAATCAATTTATAATATTTTTAACATGCGTTTTTCTGGATTTTGTTGTTGTTATTCTGTCTCTCACTGTTCAAATAAACATACCATTAAAATTATAGACTGATCATTTCTTTGTCAGTGGGCAAACGTACAAAATCAGCAGGGGATCAAATACTTTTTTCCCTCACTGTATATGTACGCTACGGTCACAAGACGCAGGCCTCCTTATTGTCCCTAGAATTTCTAAGAGCTAAATTTTTATGGAATGGTCTGCCTATCCATGTGAGAGATGCAGACTCGTTCTTGACCTTTAAGTCTTTACTGAAGACTCATCTCTTCAGTAGGTCCTATGATTGAGTGTAGTCTGGCCCAGGGGTGCGAAGGTGAACAGCAAGGCACTGGAATGACTAACCACCCTTGCTGTATCTGTCTGGCTGGCTCCCCTGTCTCCACTGGGATTCTCTGCCTCTGACCCTATTACGGGGGCTGGGACACTGGCTTACTAGTGCTCTTCCATGCCGTCCCTAGGAAGGGTGTGTCACGTCGTGCCAGGCTTTTTTGCGCTACAGTATACTTGACTTGAGTGGGTTGAGTCACTGACTTGATCTTCCTGTCCGGTCTTGAACTCCCTCGGGCTCGTGTGGTGGAGGAACTCTTCGTGGGCTATACTCAGCCTTGTCTCAGGGTAGTAAGTTGGTGGTCTGTTGATATCCCTCTAGTGATGTTTGGGCTGTGCTTCGGCAAAGTGGGTGGGGTTATATCCTGCCTGGTTGGCCCTGTCTGAGGGTATTGTTGGATGGGGCCACAGCGTCCCCCGACCCCGCCTGTCTCAGCCACCAGTATCTATGCTGCAATAGTCTAAGTGCCGGGGGGCTAGGGTCAGTCTGTCCTATCTGGTGAAATTCTCTTGTCTTATCTGGTGTCCTATGGAACCCTGACCTGTTCACCAGACGTGCTACCTTGTCCCGGACCTGCATTCTTCAACTCTCCCTCTCTTGCTCTCTCTCTCTCTCCCTCTCTACCGCACCTGCTGTCTCGAACTCTGAATGCTTGGTTATGAAAAGCCAACTGACATTTACTCCTGAGGTGCTGACCTGTTGCACCCTCTACAACCACTGTGATTGTTATTTGTCCCTGCTGGTCACCTATGAACGTTTGAACATCTTGAAGAATGATCTGGCCTTAATGGCCATGTACTCTTATAATCTGCACCCGGCACAGCCTGAAGAGGACTGGTCACCCCTCAGAGCCTGGTTCCTCTCTAGGTTTCTTCCTAGGTTCCTGCCTTTCTAGGGAGTTTTTCCTAGCCACGTGCTTCTACATCTTCATTGCTTGCTGTTTGGAGTTTTAGGCTGGGTTTCTGTATAAGCACTTTGTGACACCTGCTGATGTAAAAATGGCTTTAGAAATACATTTGATTGATTGATTAATTGATTGATGAGTGAGAGAGTTACAGACAAACAAATATCATATCCCCAAGACATGCTAACTTCTCACCATTACAATAACAGGAGAGATTAGCATTTAGGGGGTGGGGGGGTATGATATTTGTGTGTCTAACTTTCTCACTCATCATTATTCACGATTCATTTAGGATTATCCATTAATGTAGAAGTGCTTAGAAACATATTCTATTCTTATTTACAATAAAAGTGACTCCAAAATGACACAATACATTATTTACCATTCATTTCTATTGGACACAAAATATTCTGAAACACAACCAAAACAAAAAGCAAATGCACAAATTTGTAGTCACGAGCTCTAATGGTTCATCCAATATGGATGAAAATACTCCAAATTAAAGCTGACATTTTGCACTTTAACCTCATAGTTATTTGATTTCAAATCCAAACTTTTGGAGTATAGAACCAAAAGAATAAAAAACGATTCACTGTCCTAATAATTACAGAGGGCACCCTATGTGGTCTGCATCTTGATTTATGGCTGTGCACCACTGTGAGTAGAGCACTCTACTTTTCAAGCGTTGTATGAGTTTCTCAATTCTCAAACAGTCATATCTGGCAACATTAACTGTACAACCCTCTAACTCCAAATCCTACTGATGTTGTGTATTGTGTAAATTTAACTAAACTAAACTGTTCCTACCTGGTAGGACCACACCTTTTATTCAATCTGTCAGAGGGGCATCAGGGCTGTATTGTGTAGTTAAAGACTGTTTCTCTCACACATTCTGTAACTCTCACACTCTACCCACCCTGGTACTATAGAGTTTAAAGCTACTAAGACTCACTGCCAGCATTGGTTCCACAGCCGTGGCTCTGTTCCATTGTGTTATGTGTGTCAGGTCAGGACTGGTTTCTGCTTCGTCTGCATATGCCCCACAGCTATTGGCTTGCCTGGCCACACCCTACCTGACCCAGAAAGGACCCGACTATAAGCCCATAGAGGCACCTTTGTTCTGCAACTGTATGTAGGTCAAATAGAATACATGTTTTTAAAGAGTAACAGTGTTTGCTCTGAGTCTAAGTTAAAGTTCAGCTGTAATGGTTCCCACTCTATGTACTGTATGTAGGTTTTCTTTCAATTCATTCAAGTACTGTCAAAGGTATTACTACCAATTACTGTATTCAGGGTTATGTTATAGCTTTTATAGCAATGAGTCACATTCGTTCAATGAGTCA
Source organism: Coregonus lavaretus (assembly GCF_964263955.1). Lineage (NCBI taxonomy): Eukaryota > Metazoa > Chordata > Actinopteri > Salmoniformes > Salmonidae > Coregonus > Coregonus lavaretus. The sequence goes on along the minus strand of NC_139993.1, from coordinate 4,703,608 downwards.
CATTCAGAAGTATTAAATGGGCAGTTGATTACACACAACGGTACTAATAACAGTTAGTATTAATATTAGTATGTCAATCATTTTAATTATGGTGTTGGTTACAATACCTCATAATTTTGCACATGGTATCACACAAATGCAGTTGATGTAAGCTAAATAAATCTGAATGCAATGGAATGATGCATCACATGCTGTGGTGTGCAAACAGAACTACATAGCACTGTGAATGTGAATAGAAATCTAAATTCAAATCATAAAGAAGGGAGTTAGAGCTCTATTCAATCTGTATTGCGGAAGTTCAGCGATACAGCGTGATTTAAATTTAAAGGCAATGTTCCGGCTTTAGAAGAGATTGCATTCACGGTAAACGCTGCATATGTCAGCACAATCGGAAATTACCTTTACATTTCTATTGCTCAATCTGTAACGCTTCAGCAGTAAAGAGAGAATAGAACCATTAGTCTTTCAGATTAACATACAATAAAGCTTAGCATAAGGGTTTCGGATCAACTTTCTACAGAGTACAAAATATAGACTAAAACAAATCTAGAACACACAGATCTTCCCACTAATATTGTTTGCTTTGGTGCCACATTAGGTAATAAATCGTATAATTTATTAGAATGTACCACTGCTGGAACACCGACAGGACTTTTTATATGGTTGAACATTGACTTCCATATGTCTTTCTGTTTGTATAATGACACTTGAGGTGTGATGTCTTTTATGATAAAGACAGTCAAGATAAAGACAGCCATGATAAAGACAGTCATGTTGAGTGTAAAAGGGACCATTTGAAACAGGTTCTGTATGCTAGATTTAGAGTTATTTGGCTACTTTAATTGTGAAAGATATAAACCATAGAATGCCTTAGAAAACAAAATATATATGGGCTACATGATGCGACTATAGGCTATTGATGATTTGAGAAAGTCACAAAAAAAGCTTGCGCTCTGTTCCTTGCCTCAGGCTGCATACGCTGTTCTCTCATCAAGTGATCATATTTTCACCCATCAGACTATTCTCAATGTAATCTTGTCTTTACTAATATGTAACATTTGTTTCGATTTAGAATGACCCATTATCAAATGGGCAGGAACAGGGGCAAGAGGAAAAATACATGTCATCCATTTGCACTCAAATAGAGAATGGAGGCTACTTTCCCACCAGTTCCTTTCACTCATGTTTGGTAGGCTAGACCAGTTATTTCGCCATGCAACAGGTGATATTCCGCCCAAACTCTGTATGCCATAGGCTCTCCAACCCTGTTGCTTAATTTGGGAAACCAAGTGAAATCTGTTCCGGAACAACGATAGTAACATGTTTTCACAGTGAAACATATTTAATTAAACTGTTGACAGCCCTTCACTCTGCGCGCTGGAGAAAGGAATGAAGGAGAGCTGGAAACGCATGGTGGTGAGATATTCTGTAGCTAAAAGGTAATGTGTCAGCCTATTAATTAAATGATCCAGTACTAGGCTATTCAAAATCAAATACAAATTCTCTATAATTGTAGGCTAACTCTGAATTTGTTTAATTTAGGCTAGACCAATTATGTACCAAATATATCTTAAATCAGTATTTTTTTTAAATGTTTTTCTGCCTTGTGTAATGTTTTATGCTATGTATTGTATAATGGCACAATCAATATTTTAATTCAGGGATTTTTTTCCAGCTTCGGCTCATATATAGGCCTATGCATTAACTCTAATATGCATATGGTTGTATTGAATTAATCATCACCTTGGAAAGCACTGTCCATTTTGTTGTGTTAAGCTTTGAAACAACGTCCACAACGACCATGTTTGCCACTCAGTTTCAACCTGTTGTTGAACTTCTTTCTTCAAATTGATCAATCACAGTGAGGTGAGTTTTAAAAGCATATACTGTTTTGATTATAAGTGTTTGATGTGATTTTCAATTGCATTTGCATTGATGTCAGAATGGTTAGAGGGACAATAGAGCTCTGAGTAACAGGCCATTAGCGACCTGATGATCATTAGCAAGTTGGGTACCACTAACACATGTCCAGAGTGCATAAGAGGAGATTACCGTGACTCAGCAGTCACAAAGATTTTTACTGCTGTGATGACTCATGCGGTAATACGGTCACCGCAACAGCCCTAGGTGTATGCACGTCACATAAAAAAAACAATTTTTATGCAAGTTAACATCTTACTTGTGTTCCGATCATCAGTCAGTCCGTCAGTCAGTCACAAGGACACACCCTGCTCTTCAGTGCGCCCGCATGAGGTTGAACACTTGAACAGCAAATTCACACCCAGATCTACTGTTGTTTCTACTTGCAGAGATACAATAGAAAGTTAAGTGGGGAGGAATTGTACCTTAAATTAATGAAATCAAGTCTGTATAAAGATACAAATGTTCACTTAAAAGCTTAAGGGGAGGATCTGAATATACTGTATTTTGGTTTTCAACTGGGCATGTTTAATATTCTCCTGTAACTCAAACTAGTATTGAGCCAAAGTCGTCATCCTAGAAATACAATGAGAACACACCAGTGGAGACTCCTCAGAGGAGGAAGGGGAGGACCATCCTACTCAGTGAATTTCATAAAAATAAAGATAGTGAAACATTAAAATAGTTATCCTTTTTAGATAAAACTATACGAAATATGTTTACATCACCAAATAACTGATTAAAACACACTGTTTTGCGATGAAGGTCTACAGTAGCATCAACAGCACTCTCTTGGGGTAGCACCATGGTGTAGCCGGAGGACAGCTTTTTCCGCCCTCCTCTGGGTACTTCAATACAGAACCAAGGATGCTCATGGTTCTCACCCCCATCCGTAGACTTACACAGTAATTATGACTACTTCTGGAGGACTTCCACCAACCTATAACTGACATGTTGTCCACCCAATCAAAGGATCAGATAATAAATCTAGTACTGAAAGCATAAGCTACAGATAGCAAGAACTGCAGTGCATAAAGTGTGGTGAGTAGTTGACTCAGAGAGAGAAAGATAATAGTTGAACAGTTTTGAACAAATTAATTTCTTCAAAAATTAAGGTAAAGCATTAGGAGAGAGAGAAAGAGATATTTAGTTAATGCAGCTAGCTAGTTTAGCCGACTCAAACACCCAGCTCAAACAGAGAGGAATGCTATTTATGTTAGCCAGCTGGCTAAGGCTATCCAACACTGGAACTCTTCCAAGTCAAGGAAAGCTTTCGGTTTTATTAATTTATTGCCACTGGGGCCAGCCGGTGTAACTGCTAAAGTGCTTACTGAACACTGGAACTCTTCCAAGGCAAGGTAAGCTTTCAGTTTTATAAATGTATTGCCACAGTGTAACTGCTAAACTGCTTGCTGAACACTGTACTGTGTGATTGTAGCGGGTTAACTAACACGTTAGTTCTAGTAGCTATGTTGACTATGACGTTAGTTAATATTGTGACATTGACAACGATGTAGGCTGTGTGTAGAGGTTAGCGACATTGCGTGGGAAGGAGGGGTCCTGTGGGTGCTACAGCACCCCCTGATAAATCACAATAAAAAAAGTATTAAAATACACTACTAGTCAAGTTTGGACACACCTACTCATTCAAGGGTTTTTCTTTATTTTTAAATTTTTTTACATTGTAGAATAATAGTGAAGACATCAAAACTATGAAATAACACATGTGGAATCATGTAGTAACCAAAAAAGTGTTAAACAAATCAAAATATATTTGAGATGTGAGATTCTTCAAATAGCCACCCTTTGCCTTGATGACAGCTTTGCACACTCTTGGCATTCTCTCAACCAGCTTCATGAGGTAGTCACCTGGAATGCATTTCAATTAACAGGTGTGCCTTCTTAAAAGTTAATTTGTGGAATTTCTTTCCTTCTTAATACGCTTGAGCGAATAAGTTGTGTTGTGACAAGATAGCGGGGGTATACAGAGGATAGCCCTATTTGGTACAAGACCAAGTCCATATTATGGCAATACAGCTCAAATAAGCAAACAGAAACAACAGTCCATCATTACTTTAAGACATGAAGGTCAGTCAAAACTGAACATTTCAAGAACTTTGAAAGTTTCTTCAATTGCAGTCGCAAAAACCCTCAAGCGCTATGATGAAACTGGCTCTCATGAGGACCGCCACAGGAATGGAAGACCCAGAGTTACTTCTGCTGCAGAGGATAAGTTCATTAGAGTTACCAGCCTCAGAAATTGCAGCCCAAATAAATGTTTCACAGAGTTCAAGTAACAGACACATTTCAACATCAACTGTTCAGAGGAGACTGTGTAAATCAGGCCTTCATGGTCGAATTGCTGCAAAGAAACCACTACTAAAAGGACACCAATAAGAAGAAGAGACTTGCTTGGGCCAAGAAACACGAGCAATGGACATGAGACCGGTGGAAATATGTCCTTTGGTCTGGAGTCCAAATTGGAGATTTTTGGTTCCAACCACCGTGGCTTTGTGAGACGCAGTGTGGGTGAACGGATTATCTCCGTATGTGTATTTCCCACCATAAAGCATGGAGGAGGAAGTGTTATGGTGTGGGGGTGCTTTGCTGGTGACACTGTCTGTGATTTATTTAGAATTCAAGGCACACTTAACCAGCATGCCTACCACAGCATTCTGCAGTGATATGCCTTCCCATCTGGTTTGGGCTTAGTGGGACTATCATTTGTTTTTCAACATGACAATGACAAAACACACCTCCAGGCTGTGTAAGGGCTATTTGACCAAGAAGGAGAGTGATGGAGTGCTGCATCAGATGAACTGGCCTCCACAGTCCCCCGACCTCAAACAAATTGAGATGGTTTGGGATGAGTCGGACCGCAGAGTGAAGGAAAAGCAGCCAACATGTGCTCAGCATATGTGGGAACTCCTTCAAGACTGTTGGAAAAGCATTCCAGGTGAAGCTGGTTGAGAGAATGCCAAGATTGTGCAAAGCTGTCATCGAGGCAAAAGGTGGCTATTTGAAGAATCTCAAATATAAAATGTATTTTCATTTGTTTAACACTTTTTTGGTTACTACATGATTCCATATGTGTTATTTCATAGTTTTGATATCTTCACTATTATTCTACAGTCGTGGTCAAAAGTTTTCAGAATGACACAAATATTAATTTTCACAAAGTCTGCTGCCTCAGTTTTTATGATGGCAATTTGCATATACTCCAGAATGTTAAGAAGAGTGATCAGATGAATTGCAATTAATTGCAAAGTCCCTGTTTGCCATGAAAATGAACTTGATCCCAAAAAGACATTTCCACTGCATTTCAGCCCTGCCACAAAAGGACCAGCTGACACCATGTCAGTGATTCTCTCGTTAACACAGGTGAGAGTGTTGACGAGGACAAGGCTGGAGATCACTCTGTCATGCTGATTGAGTTAGAATAGCAGACTGGAAGCTTTAAAAGGAGGGTGGTGCTTGAAATCATTGTTCTTCCTCTGTTAACCATGGTTACCTGCAAGGAAACATGTGCCGTCATTATTGCTTTGCACAAAAAGGGCTTCACAGGCAAGGATATTGCTGCTAGTAAGATTGCACCTAAATCAACCATTTATCGGAGAGGAGAGAGGATAGGTTCAATTGTTGTGAAGAAGGCTTCAGGGCGCCCAAGAAAGTCCAGCAAGCGCCAGGACCGTCTCCTAAAGTTGATTCAGCTGCGGGATCGGGGCACCACCAGTGCAGAGCTTGCTCAGGAATGGCAGCAGGCAGGTGTAAGTGCATCTGCATGCACAGTGAGGCAAAGACTTTTAGAGGATGTCCTGGTGTCAAGAAGGGCAGCGAGGAAGCCCCTTCTCTCCAGGAAAAACATCAGGGACAGACTGATATTCTGCAAAAGGTACAGGGATTGGACTGCTGAGGACTGGGGTAAAGTCATTTTCTCTGATGAATCCCCTTTCCGATTGTTTGGGGCATCCAGAAAAAAGCTTGTCCGGAGAAGACAAGGTGAGCGCTACCATCAGTCCTGTGTCATGCCAACAGTAAAGCATCCTGAGACCATTCATGTGTGGGGTTGCTTCTCAGCCAAGGGAGTGGGCTCACTCACAACTTTGCCTAAGATCACAGCCATGAATAAAGAATGCAACTTCTCCCAACCATCCAAGAACAGTTTGATAATGAACAATGCCTTTTCTAGCATGATGGAGCACCTTGCCATAAGGCAAAAGTGATAACTAAGTGGCTCGGGGAACAAAACATTAACATTTTGGGTCCATGGCCAGGAAACTCCCCAGACCTTAATCCCATTGAGAACTTGTGGTCAATCCTCAAGAGGCGGGTGGACAAACAAAAACCCACAAATTCTGACAAACTCCAAGCATTGATTATGCAAGAATGGGCTGCCATCAGTCAGGATGTGGCCCAGAAGTTAATTGACAGCATGCCAGGGCGGATTGCAGAGGTCTTGAAAAAGAAGGGTCAACACTGCAAATATTGACTCTTTGCATAAACTTAATGTAATTGTCAATAAAAGCCTTTGACACTTATGGAATGCTTGTAATTATACTTCAGTACCAAAAATATCTAAAAACACTGAAGCAGCAAACTTTGTGAAGACCAATACTTGTGTCATTCTCAAAACTTTTGACCACGACTGAAGTACTGAAAATAGTAAAAATAAAGAAAAACCCTGGAATGAGTAGGTTTGTCCAAACTTTTGACTGGTACTGTATATATTTTTTTATATATATAATTAGGAATTGTTATTCTTTTTTACCACCAAATTAGTGCACTAGGCCTTTAACACTCCTGTAGGAGCGGCACAAAATACTCGTCAGTATAGCGGGGAGAAATGCGAGCTGTTGTGTTGTGCACTGAAGTCCACCAGCAAAGGGAAAAGGTGAGAGGAGGAGAGCGCGTAGATACGAGAAGGAATTTTACAAGAAGCAAAGTGATGATGTTATTTGTATGTGGCTGCTATTAAAGTAAACTGTTTGTGCGGGTGATCAGGGGTGTATTCATTCCGTCGATTCTGTATAAAAACAGTTCTTAAACGGAAGCAAACGTAACGAAATGGGGATAAACCTTCCTGAATTTGTCCAATAGAAACTCTCGTTTGCAACTTTGGACTGATGATTACACCCTAGATTAGCTAGGGAAAATTGTAGTATCATGTAGTAGCCTAAACCTATCGATGTTACATTGAGCTGGGTGAATGGAAGATGAATGACAGTCATCCAATATACTGTAATAGAAATAAAGCCATGCTCATTTAAAAAAATGTGGCCTCCCTAATTTTAAATGGCACTGACTGCCACTGGAACAATTAAATAAGGTCTGTTTTTGTTATGGTCTAAGCACTTTGTTGTGGTATAATAGCAACCTGTTCATATTTGACGAGGCGAAGCATCTCCTTTTGGCCTAAGATGACCTCTTTTTGCAGGTCTATTTGACTATCCAACATATTGTTTGGATAGAAGGAGCCTCACGTCCCTACTCGATACAGCCCAACACTTCTGGGGCTGCTTACCAGTATAATGACGACTCACCCATGAACTATAGAATCAATAGAGGCAAGTCTTTGCACAGCAAAGTACATCTAATTCCTCAGTGAATTCTTAACACAGACCATTTCACTCACATTGGCTGATACAATAGACCTACCCTGTTATACAGTGGGGAAAAAAGTATTTAGTCAGCCACCAATTGTGCAAGTTCTCCCACTTAAAAAGATGAGAGAGGCATGTAATTTTCATCATAGGTACACGTCAACTATGACAGACAAAATGAGAATGAGAAATCCAGAAAATCACATTGTAGGATATTTAATGAATTTATTTGCAAATTATGGTGGAAAATAAGTATTTGGTCAATAACAAAAGTTTCTCAATACTTTGTTATATACCCTTTGTTGGCAATGACACAGGTCAAAGGTTTTCTGTAAGTCTTCACAAGGTTTTCACACACTGTTGCTGGTATTTTGGCCGATTCCTCCATGCAGATCTCCTCTAGAGCAGTGATGTTTTGGGGCTGTTGTTGGGCAACACGGACTTTCAATTCCCTCCAAAGATTTTCTATGGGGTTGAGATCTGGAGACTGGCTAGGCCACTCCAGGACCTTGAAATGCTTCTTACGAAGCCACTCCTTCGTTGCCCGGGCGGTGTGTTTGGGATCATTGTCATGCTGAAAGACCCAGCCACGTTTCATCTTCAATGCCCTTGCTGATGGAAGGAGGTTTTCACTCAAAATATCACGATACATGGCCCCATTCATTCTTTCCTTTACACGGATCAGTTGTCCTGGTCCCTTTGCAGAAAAACAGCCCCAAAGCATGATGCTTCCACCCCCATGCTTCACAGTAGGTATGGTGTTCTTTGGATGCAACTCAGCATTCTTTGTCCTCCAAACACTACAAGTTGAGTTTTTACCAAAAAGTTCTATTTTGGTTTCATCTGACCATATGACATTCTCCCAATCCTCTTCTGGATCATCCAAATGCACTTTAGCAAACTTCAGACGGGCCTGGACATGTACTGGCTTAAGCAGGGGGACACGTCTGGCACTGCAGGATTTGAGTCCCTGGCGGCATAGTGTGTTACTGATGGTAGGCTTTGTTACTTTGGTCCCAGCTCTCTGCAGGTCATTCACTAGGTCCCTCCGTGTGGTTCTGGGATTTTTGCTCACCGTTCTTGTGATCATTTTGACCCCATGGGGTGAGATCTTGCGTGGAGCCCCAGATCGAGGGAGATTATCAGTGGTCTTGTATGTCTTCCATTTCCTAATAATTGCTCCCACAGTTGATTTCTTCAAACCAAGCTGCTTACCTATTGCAGATTCAGTCTTCCCAGCCTGGTGCAGGTCTACAATTTTGTTTCTGGTGTCCTTTGACAGCTCTTTGGTCTTGGCCATAGTGGAGTTTGGAGTGTGACTGTTTGAGGTTGTGGACAGGTGTCTTTTATACTGATAACCAAGCAGTCAGGAAAGCAAAGGCTAACTTTTTCAAACAGAAATTTGCATCCTGTAGCACTAACTCCAAAAAGTTTTGGGACACTGTAAAGTCCATGGAGAATAAGAGCACTTCCTCCCAGCTGCCCACTGCACTGAGGCTAGGAAACACTATCACCACCGATAAATCTACAATAATCGAGAATTTCAACAAGCATTTTGCTACAGCTGGCCATGCTTTCCATCTGGCTACCACTAACCCGGCCACCAACTCTGCACCCTCTGCTGCAACTTGCCCATGCCCCCCCCGCTTCTCCTTCACACAAATTCAGACAGCTGATGTTTTGAAAGCGCTGCAAAATCTGGACCCCTACAAATCAGCTGGGCTAGACAATCTGGACCCTTTCTTTCTAAAACTAGCCGCCGAAATTGTCGCTACCCCTATTACTAGTCTGTTCAACCTCTCTTTCATAACGTCTGAGATCCCCAGAGATTGGAAAGCTGCCGCGGTCATCCCCCTCTTCAAAGGGGGTGACACTCTAGATCCAAATTGCTACAGACCTATATCCATCCTGCCCTGCCTTTCGAAAGTATTCGAAAGCCAAGTTAACAAACAGATAATCGACCATTTCGAATACCACCGTACCTTCTCCGCTATGCAATCCGGTTTCCGAGCTGGTCACGGGTGCACTTCAGCCACGCTCAAGGTCCTAAACGATATTATAACCGCGATTGATAATAGACAGTACTTGTGCAGCCGTCTTCATCGACCTGGCCAAGGCTTTCGACTCTGTCAACCACCGCATTCTTATTGGCAGACTAAATAGCCTTGGTTTCTCAAATGACTGCCTCGCCTGGTTCACCAACTACTTCTCAGATAGAGTTCAGTGTGTCAAATCGGAGGGCCTGTTGTCTGGACCTATGGCAGTCTCTATGGGGATGCCACAGGGTTCAATTCTTGGGCCGACACTTTTCTCCGTGTATATCAATGATGTCGCTCTTGCTGCTGGTGACTCTCAGATCCACCTCTACGCAGACGACACCATTTTGTATACATCTGGCCCTTCATTGGACACTGTGTTAACAAACCTCCAAACGAGCTTCAATGCCATACAACAATCCTTCAGTAGCCTCCAACTGCTCTTAAACACTAGTAAAACTAAATGCATGCTTTTCAATCGAACGCTGCTGGCACCCGCCCACCCGACTAGAATCACCACTCTCGACGGGTCTGACCTAGAGTATGTGGACAACTACAAATACCTAGGTGTCTGGTTAGACTGTAAACTCAACTTCCAGACTCACATAAAGAATCTCCAATCCAAAGTTAAATCTAGAATCGGCTTCCTATTTCGCAACAAAGCCTCCTTCACTCATGCTGCCAAACATGCCCTCGTAAAACTGACTATCCTACCGATCCTTGACTTCGGCGATGTCATTTACAAAATAGCCTCCAACACTCTACTCAGCAAATTGGATGTAGTCTATCACAGTGCCATCCGTTTTGTCTCCAAAGCCCCATACACTACCCACCACTGTGACCTGTACGCTCTTGTTGGCTGGTCCTCACTACATGTTCGTCGTCAAACCCACTGGCTCCAGGCCATCTATAAATCACTGCTAGGCAAATCCCCGCCTTATCTTAGCTCATTGGTCACCATAGCAGCACCCACCCGTAGTCTGTGCTCCAGCAGGTATATCTCACTGGTCATTCCCAAAGCCAACACCTCCTTTGGCCGCCATTCCTTCCAGTTCTCTGCTGCCAATGACTGGAACGAATTGCAAAAATCTCTGAAGCTGGAGACTCTTATCTCCCTCAATAACTTTAAGCATCAGTTGTCAGAGCACCTTACCGATCACTGCACCTGTACACAGCCCATCTGAAATTAGCCCACCCAACTACCTCATCCCTATATTGTTATTTATTTTGCTCTTTTGCACCCCAGTATCTCTATTTGCACATAATCTCTTGCACATCTAGCACTCCAGTGTTAATACTATTGTAATTATTCTGCACTATAGCCTATTTACTGCCTTACCTCCATAACTTGCTACATTTGCACACACTGTATATATATTTTCTGTTGTATTTCTGACTTTATGTTTTTTACCCCATATGTAACTCTGTGTTGTTTTTTTATTGCACTACTATGCTTTATCTTGGCCAGGTCGCAGTTGTAAATGAGAACCTGTTCTCAACTGGCTTACCTGGTTAAATAAAGGTGAAATAAAAAAAATAAAAAAATATAAATAAAAAAAATAAAAAATAAATTTAAAAAAATAACAAGTTCAAACAGGTGCCATTAATACAGGTAACGAGTGGAGGACAGAGGAGCCTCTTAAAGAAGAAGTTACAGGTCAGTGAGAGCCAGAAATCTTGCTTGTTTGTAGGTGACCAAATACTTATTTTCCACCATAATTTGCAAATAAATTCATTAAAAATCCTACAATGTGATTTTCTGGAAAAAAAATTCTCAATTTGTCTGTCATAGTTGACGTGTACCTATGATGAAAATTACAGGCCTCTCTCATCTTTTTAAGTGGGAGAACTTGCACAATTGGTGGCTGACTAAATACTTTTTTTCCCCACTGTATAATCTCATGGGAGTTTAACTTACTCAAACATGTTCTGAGAGCAGAAAGGATTATGATTGGTTCCGTCGGGCAACCAATGAAAATAGAGAGGAGGCGGTAATACCAAACTGAGAGCAGGCTGGAAAGGTAGGAAAACAATGTCTCCACTTCGCTGATCCTCAACACTGGGGTCTCACAAGGGTGCGTGCTCAGCCCCCTCCTGTACTCCCTGTTCACCCATGACTGCGTGGCCTAGCACGCCTCCAACTCAATCATCAAGTTTGCAGACGACACAACAGTAGTAGGCTTGATTACCAACAATGACGAGACCGCCTACAGGGAGGGGGTGAGGGCTCTGGGAGTGTGGTGCCAAGAGAATAACCTCTCACTCAACGTCAACAAAACAAAGGAGATGATTGTGGACTTCAGGAAACAGCAGAGGGTGCACCCCCCTATCCACATCGATGGGACCGCAGTGGAGAAGGTGGAAAGCTTCAAGTTCCTTGGCGTACACATCACCGACAAACTGAAATGGTCCACCCACGCAGACAGTGTGGTGAAGAAGGCGCAACAGAGCCTCTTCAACCTCAGGAGGCTGAAGAAATTCGGCTTGGCACCTAAAACCCTCACAAACTTTTACAGATGCACAATTGAGAGCATCCTGTCGGGCTGTATCACCACCTGGTATGGCAACTGCACCGCCCACAACCGCAGGGCTCTCCAGAGGATGGTGCGGTCTGCCGAACGCATTATCGGGGGCAAACTACCCGCCCTCCAAGACACATAGAGCACCCGATGTCACAGGAAGGCCAAAAAGATCATCAAGGACATCAACCACCCGAGCCACTGCCTGTTCACCCCGCTATCATCCAGAAGGTGAGGTCAGTAAAGGTGCATCAAAGCTGGGCCCGAGAGAATGAAAAATAGCTTCTATCTCAGGGCCATCAGACTGTTAAATAGCCATCACTAGCACATTAGAGGCTGCTGCTGCCTATTGAAATCACTGGCCACTTTAAGAAATGGAACACTAGTCACTTTAATAATGTTTACAGTCACTTAAATAATGTTTACATATCTTGCACTACTCATCTCATTTGTATATACTGCATTCTATTCTATAATATTCTACTGTATCTTAGTCCATGCCGCTCTGTCATTGCTTGTCCATATAAACTCAGCAAAAAAAGAAACGTCCTCTCACTGTCAACTGTGTTTATTTTCAGCAAACTAAACATGTGTAAATATTTGTATGAACATAACAAGATTCAACAACTGAGACATAAACTGAACAAGTTCCACAGACATGTGACTAACAGAAATTGAATAATGTGTCCCTGAACAAAGGGGGGGTCAAAATCAAAAGTAACAGTCAGTATCTGGTGTGGCCACCAGCTGCATTAAGTACTGCAGTGCAACTCCTGCTCATGGACTGCACCAGATTTGACAGTTCTTGCTGTGAGATTTTACCCCACTCTTCCACCAAGGCACCTGCAAGTTCCCTGACATTTATGGGGGGAATGGCCCTAGCCCTCAACCTCCGATCCAACAGGTCCCAGACTTGCTCAATGGGATTGAGATCCGGGCTCTTCGCTGGCCACGGCAGAATACTGACATTCCTGTCTTGCAGGAAATCACGCACAGAACGAGCAGTATGGCTGGTGGCATTGTCATGCTGGAGGGTCATGTCAGGATGAGCCTGCAGGAAGGGTACCACATGAGGGAGGAGGATGTCTTCCCTGTAACGCACAGCATTGTGATTGCCTGCAATGACAACAAGCTCAGTCCGATGATGCTGTGACACACCGCCCCAGACCATGATGGACCCTCCACCTCCAAATCGATCCCGCTCCAGAGTACAGGCCTCGGTGTAACGCTCATTCGTTCGATGATAAACGCGAATCCGACCATCACTCCTGGTGAGACAAAACCGCAACTCGTCAGTGAAGAGCACTTTTTGCCAGTCCTGTCTGGTCCAGCGACGGTAGGTTTGTGCCCATAGGCGACGTTGTTGCCGGTGATGTCTGGTGAGGACCTGCCTTACAACAGGCCTACAAGCCCTCAGTCCAGCCTCTCTCAGCCTATTGCGGACAGTCTGAGCACTGATGGAGGGCTTGTGCGTTCCTGGTGTAACTCAGGCAGTTGTTGTTGCCATCCTGTACCTGTCCCGCAGGTGTGATATTCGGATGTACCGATCCTGTGCAGGTGTTGTTACACGTGGTCTGCCACTGTGAGGACTATCAGCTGTCCGTCCTGTCTCCCTGTAGCGCTGTCTTAGGCGTCTCACAGTATGGACATTGCAATTTATTGCCCTGGCCACATCTGCAGTCCTCATGCCTCCTTGCAGCATGCCTAAGGCACGTTCACGCAGATGAGCAGGGACCCTGGGCATCTTTCTTTTGGTGTTTTTCAGAGTCAGTAGAAAGGCCTCTTTAGTGTCCTAAGTTTTCATAACTGTGACCTTAATTGCCTACCGTCTGTAAGCTGTTAGTGTCTTAACGACCGTTCCACAGGTGCATGTTCATTAATTGTTTATGGTTCATTGAACCTCCCGAGTGGCGCAGTGGTCACTAGAGATCCTGGTTCAAATCCAGGCTCTTTCGTAGCCGGCCGTGACCGGGAGACCCATGGGGTGGCGCACAATTGGCCCAGGGTAGGGGAGGGAATGGCCGGCAGGGATGTAGCTCAGTTGGGCATGGCGTTTGCAACGCCAGGGTTGTGGGTTTGATTCCCACGGGGGGCCAGTATGAAAAAAATATAATAATGTATGCACTCACTAACTGTAAGTCGCTCTGGATAAGAGCGTCTGCTAAATGACTAAAATGTAAATGTAAAATGTATTGAACAAGCATGGGAAACAGTGTTTAAACCCTTTACAATGAAGATCTGTGAAGTTATTTGGATTTTTACGAATTATCTTTGAAAGACAGGGTCCTGAAAAAGGGATGTTTCTTTTTTTGCTGAGTTTATGTATATTTTCTTAAATTCCATTCCTTACTAGTTTTGTGTGTATTAGGTATATGTTGGGAAATTGTTAGATATTACTCGTTAGATATTACTGCACTGTCGGAGCTAGAAGCACAAGCATTTCGCTGCACCCGCTATAACATCTGCTAAACACGTGTATGTGACAAATAACGTTTTGTTTTATTTGATTTGATTTGAAATAGATGTGTCACATGACCGGATTTGAAAACTTTGAGGGAAAAAAGTGAGGGAAGAAAAGGAAGAACATAATGCTGCAGGAGTGAGCAGAATGAAAGCAAAACAAGGTAAGTTGAATATAGCTAGCAACTTCTTTATTTTGCACATTAATGTCCTGTATCCAGCTACTCTAAATAATTGATTGAATACTACATGTAATGCAAGCTAAAGTTAGTTAGCTAAAATGGTATTTTCTAAGTAATGTCAACTAGCCAACAGTTTAGCTAGCTAGCTCAACAGTTTTAGCCTTAGGTTACCAAGCTAGCTTGCTAGTAAACAATTTAAGCCTGCAGCCAGCTAACTAGCCATCTAAATGTTGCTGTTCTTGTAGCAGCACGAATGAATAGGGAGCACTGCTTCTCTTGGAACCGAAATGTGTTCACCACAGTAGATATTGTTGCTCTAAGAGCAGTTTGAGTCAACTGGGTATTCTGTTGCTCTAAGAGCATAACTGTACACCATCTGTACGTTTAACTTTCCTTTATGTTTTCTGAATACTTTTACGTCATTGTTTAGCCGTTTATATAACTTATGTAGCCTCTGTTTTCATCATGCTAGCTAATAAGTACTGTATATATATATATATAAACATGGGGGATTGGAAGTGATGCAGACAATTACATTGATGGAAGTTACAATCTATCTGCAATATTAAGCTGATCTAGCCCCCCAAAAAACAATAAAAAAACAATAAAAAAAAGAAACCCTCGTTCCATGTGTCTCTCCTCAGGCCGGTGGTGGCTGGTCCACTCCAGGAGTCTGAGGTGCGGGAGGTCCCTCCGCACCCTCTGGACATCAAGGGAGCTCCGGTGTACTCCGTCTGTTCCATCCTGGATTCGAGGCGTCGGGTGGGGGGCCTTCAGTACCTCATGGATTGACAGGGCTCCTCTTTGTAGTCCCTGAGGGATGGGGTACTGTCACGACTTCCTCCGAGGCTGCCTCCTCTCCTTGTTTGGGCAGGCTTCGGCATTCGTCGTCACCGGCCTTCTAGCCACTGCCTCTCCTCATCTCATCATTCCATTTGTTTTGTCTTGTTTATTACACACACCTGGTTCACATCCCCTCATCAGTACCTGTATAAGTGTTCCCTCTGCCCCCTTGTCTTTGTGTGTGATTGTATATTTTGAGATTAGTGAAGCTCGGTGGAGCTCCTTGTACTTTGTATCAAGGGGTTATTTTCCCCGTGTGCCTTCTTGGTTTCAGTGCGCCTGTTTTGCGCTCTGGACTGTTTTGACACTTTATTGCGTAACTCTGTATTCCGGAATAAATCCTGTTATTCTGTGATTTACCCTCCTGCGCCTGACTCCTTCAAATCACCACATCACAGATATGAAGGTTTGGCTTGGAAAGTTATTTTCACCTCGTTACAGACAGCTGATGTGTTGTGCACTGAAGTCCACATGCGAAGGGAAAAGGTGAGTGGAGGAGAGCGTGTAGATGCGAGATGGAATTATACAATGATCAAAGGGATCATGCTGTCTGTATGTGGCTGCTATGAAAGTGAAAGGTGTTTGCGTGTGAACAGGGGTGCATTCTGTTGAAAAACGTTTCTTAAACAGAAGCAAACGGAACGAAACGGAGATAAACAGTGAAATCATGTTGTGAGAGATCCAACACTCAGTTCTGGTGGGAAACTGATGGTATGGGGTTGAACCCCATTATTTTACTTGGTGAGGTAAATAGATTTGAAACCCTGGTCAATGATTTACAATTTTTTATATGCATGAGATTGAGGTTCAATCTTGAAACAGGCAATGTCATAGTTTACATGAATGAAATACAAAATGCGTTCACATCTATTCCTGTACAGCATGGAGACTTGGCACTGATTGCATAATTGACACAGTAACAGTACTTGAGCTCAGTATTCTCTGTCAATACAGCTCCGATTCGTTGTATTATATCAGCATGCATCCGATAGTTATGGAAGCATATACAGTGAGCTCTAAAAGTATTGGGACAGTGACAAATATTTTGTTGTTTTGGCTCTGTTCTCATAGTCATTGTATCAAAATGATACAATGACTATGAGGTTAAAGTGCAGACTGTCAGCTTTAATTTGAGGGTATTTTCATCCATATCGGGTGAACCATTTAGAAATCTCAGCACTTTTTGTGCATAGTCCTCCCATTTTATGAGACCAAAAGTATTGGGACAATTTCACTTGTGTATTAAAGTAGTCAAATGTTTAGTATTTGGTCCTATATTCCTAGTACGCAATGATTACGTCAAGCTTGTGACTCTACAAACATGTTGGATGCATTTGCTGTTTGTTTTGGTTCTGTTTCAGATTATTTTGTGCCCAATATCACGAAAAGGGGGGTAAAATACAACAAATAAATAAATAATAATTAATAATTAATGAATGAATGGTAAATAATGTATGGTTTCATTTTGGACTCACCTTTATTGTATATAAGAATAGAATGTGTTTCTAAACATTTCTACATTAATGTGGATGCTACCCTGACTACGGATAGTCCTGAATTAAATGTGAATAATGATGAGTGAGAAAGTTAGACGCAGAAATATCATACCCTCCAAAAAATGCTAACCTCCCCTGTTATGTAATGGTGAGAGGTTAGCATTTCTTGGGGGTAAGATATTTGTGTGTCTAACTTTGTCACTCATCATTATTCGCGATTCATTCAGGACTATCAGTAATGATGGTAACCAAATACTAAACTTTTGACTACTTTAATACACATATAATTGAATTTGTTCCATATGCTGGAGTACAGAGCCAAAACAACAAAAAATGTGTCACTGTCCCAATACTTTTGGAGCTCACTGTAGATGTCAAATCTATTTGAAAAGCAAACTACAGTGACATTTTGGTAATTTAGCAGACACTCTTAGCCAGAGCAACTTGCAGCCGATGGGGATATAGGTTATATTGATTTATCTTTATCATTATATAAATGATATATGCTTCCATAGATAGTAACAGATAGCAGTGGTAATTTGGAAACGTTTGAATATGGAATAAAACATCTTCATAACCTGGTGTTGACATCATTTCATGATTACATTAATAATATGTACATAAAAAAATATGTTACAAAAAACTAAAACAATACAGCCATTGACCAGACATTAAATAAAGCATACTTCATATTTCCGTAAAGTTAGCTACAGTACACTTGACAGGCGACACCATTACACTGCTCCATCTCAAAGCAGCATAACGAACTATTGAGAGTTCTTCAGTGTCTCTCCGACCCGTGGGTGTGAGCATCACAGACTGTCCTCTTACACTCTCAGAGCCTTTTCATGCAGGGGTAGCGCCTCACTGTGCTTCTTCTGTCAGACACAAAATAGCACACAGTCAGACCAATGTCCAGACAGAATCTGATATGGGAGAAACAATCTGAATTTCCATTTGAAGTCCAATTAAGCTGGGAAATCAAATCAAATCATACACATGCTGTATGCTTTCCAGCACTTCCCATCTTTCCCTAATATGCATGCAGCAGACATGGGTTTAATGTGAAAAATAATTTCAAACATACTTTATCTGTGCCTGTTTGAGCTTGCCTGGCTTAATAAACCAAACCAAAAGTCCCAAAACTTCAAACCCCACACATCTGGCGCTCCAGGCAAAAGTATTTGAAAGGATTTTTCAAGTATTTTAACCTGGTATGCAGTGAACTGTTAGCAGTGTTGGTCCTCTCACCAGTTGGCAGCAGAGTACAGCCAGGTTGACCAAGAATGGAACAGCAGGATAGGGGAAACGGCTCAAGTCCTGACGCAACAAAGCATCCCCAAACCATCACACTATGGTATGAGGTTCTTACTGTGGAATGCAGTGTTTGGTTTTCGCCAGACATAATGGGACCCATCTCGTCCAAGAAGTTGACTCAAATTTGCCAAAAAGCACCTGGAAGCACCTGGATGATCATCAAGACTATTGGAAGAATGTTCTATGGACAGATGAGTCAAAAGTATAACTTTTTGGACGACATGGGTCCCATTTTGCCTGCCGAAAACAAACACTGCATTCCACAGTAAGAACCTTATACTGTACCAACGGTCAAGCATGGTGGTGGTATTGTGATGGTTTAGGGATGCTTTGCTGCCTCAGGACCTGGACGACTTGCCTTAATAGAAGGAACCATGAATTCTGCTCTGTATCAGAGAATTCTACAGGAGAATGTCAGGCCATCCGTCTGTGAGCTGGAGCTGAAGCTGAAGCGCACAATCAAGTCTACATGAAAATGGCAAAAAAACAAAAAACATTTGAAGTTTTGGAATGGCCTAGTCGATGTCCAGACCTAATCCCAATTGAGATATTGTGGCAGGACTTGAAACGAGCAGTTCCTGCTTGAAAACTCACAAATGTCGCTGAGTTAAAGCAGTTATGCATCGAAGAGTGGGCCAAAATTCCTCCAAAGTGACGTGAGCGTCTGATCAACAACTCCAGGAAGTGTTTGGTTGGAGTCATTGCAGCTAAAGGTGGCACAACCAGTTGAGTGTAAGGGGGCAATCACTTTTTCACACAGGGGCATTGGGTGTTGCATAACTTTGTTTATTAAATAAACAAAATAAGTATATAATTGTTTGGTTATTTGTTCACTCAGGTTCCTTTTATCTAATATTAGGTTTTGGTTGAAGATCTGATAACGTTCAGTATCAAAATTATGCAAAAGTAGAGAAAATTAGAAAGGGGGCAATTACTTTTTCACAGCACTGTATAAATATATACACTGTATATACACCACATTAGCAAAAATATGTGGACACCTGCTTGTCGAACATCTTATTCCAAAATCATGGGCATTAATATGGATTTGTTCCCCCCTTTGCTGCTATAACAGCCTCCACTCTTCTGTGAAAGCTTTCCACTAGATATTGTAACATTGCTGCGGGGACTTGCTTCCATTCAGCCACAAGTGCATTAGTGAGGCAGGTTACTGATGTTGGCCGATTAGGCCTGGCTCGCAGTCGGTGTTCCAATTCATCCCAAAGATGTTCGATGGGGTTCAGGTCAGGGCTCTGTGCAGGCCAGTCAAGTTCTTCCACACCAATCTCGACAAACTATTTCTGTATGGACCTCGCTTTGTGCACAGGGGCATTGTCATGCTGAAACAGGAAAGGGCCTTCCAAACTGTTGCCACAAAGTTGGAAGCACAGAATAATCTAGAATGTAATTATATGCTGTAGCGTTAAGATTTCCTTCACTGGAACTAAGGGGCCTAGCCCGAACCATGAAAAACATCCCCAGACTATTATTCCTCCTCCACCAAACCTTACAATGGGCACTATGCATTGGGGCAGGTAGCGTTCTCCTGGCATCCGCCAAACTGATAGATTAATTATTAATGACTAATTATTACACCCTGAAACTGTGTATAATGTGTTAGAAATGTGTGAGTGTAGGACCAGTAAAGGCTATGGCATTGAGCCACTATTTAGCAATGTGAGTAAGAGTTAGGCCAGACAACAAAGACAACTGAGAAACTAAGATAAAGAGGCCTCCCAATTTAGGGAGGGGAGAAACTGTTATGAAAACATGGTGCAGAATATTGTGAGAACGGCAATAACTGAGTAAAGCAGGGAGTAGGATATGTGTGTGTGTGTGTATGTATGTGTGTATGCATGTGTGTATATGTGTGTGTGTGTGAACTCAAGGTCAGTAGAGCAGTTTTAGAGTGGAAAACTACAGCCCGCCTACAGAGGGAAGGGATTTATTTTTGTATGACGTATGAGTATAAAAGATGGACTCTGAAATTGTGATGGCAGAATTCTCAATGAATAAATATCTCTGACTATGCAGACCGGGACTCTGGCCGTTACTTAAATCCCAAAAGACTTACAACCTTTTGGGAGACGCACAGAGACACTAAAATAGTTTGTTAGATAATTCACATAACAGCTTGGTCCTTCTGAGCCGGACTCCAATACCCTGTTTCTGTCATTCCAGGTAACTCTGAAAACCGTCGACGGGCGAATGATACATTCGTAAATAGAAAGTCCTGCCCTTTGACATTAAGGGTTAGAACAGGCCAGAGGACACCTGATTAATGACAGAGACGGTGACGGAATCCAAACCTACATTGAATCTCGGCTGCAAGGATAAGGTCAGTAGTCTTTATTCATTAACTTGGTGAAATTGATTGGAGGACTTGCTAAAATATTGAAAAGTAGCAAATTGATCAATGCGTAGCCATTTTAAGTGAAATGTGGGGTTGACTGTCAGGAATTATCAAGATTACATTGTGAGGATAGACTCCTCCGTAGAGTAGGAGATAATTCTGGGTGACTAGTCAACCTGGTGGTGGGTCCGTAATGATTCACGGTAATAGGCCATTACCAAAAGAAACTACCCGGTGTTGAAATAGAAGGAACTATTCAAAGTACACCTATGGGATGTAACCTGTAAGAGATTATTGAGCAGTCAACAAATAATCCGGGTTAAACAAATACAAAAAGTACACCAGAAGGAATTAAAATAGCATGTGTGAATGTGTAATAGAATATTAGTAGTCAAAAGTCACAAACAACTGTAGATTTTGCTGTAACTCTATCCGTTCTGGAGCCTTATAAACTCCAGGTTACCGATATAACACCAATAATCATGTAAGGTTGTATACGTGTGAGACCTAATGTTTGCTCAAAAGTCACATGAATAATTCCAGGTGGTTGTATAGAGGAGGGAGAACCCATTCCTGTTGTATGAGACTGTCAGGAATTATCAAGATTACATTGTGGGGATCAATCCCTCTGTAAAAGTATGAGATAATTCTGGGGGACTAGTCAAGACTACATATACAGGGAGGGGTGGTTCCAGGTGGTTGTATAGAGGAGGGAGAACCCATTCCTGTTGTATGAGACTGTCAGGAATTATCAAGATTACATTGTGGGGATCAATCCCTCTGTAAAAGTATGAGATAATTCTGGGGGACTAGTCAAGACTACATATACAGGGAGGGGTGGTTCCAGGTGGTTGTATAGAGGAGGGAGAACCCATTCCTGTTGTATGAGACTGTCAGGAATTATCAAGATTACATTGTGGGGATCAATCCCTCTGTAAAAGTATGAGATAATTCTGGGGGACTAGTCAAGATTACATATACAGGAAGGGGTGATTCAAGGTGTTGTTGTGTGAAGCTATTTTGAATTACTTGTTAAATTGACTTGTTATATAGAAGAGGTGGCTAAGGGATTTTTAACAGTACCAACCATGGGGGGGCAAATCCTCACAAGAGGTCCCAGAATTTACTGGGGACGAGAAATACTTGATGTAATTAAAATGGAATCCAGGGATAGAAGAAATCTCCATTATGTAACCAGGTGGAGGGAGAGGTATGGTTTTGAGGGACGTCTAGACGCAGATAAACTCGAATCCATGCTTAAACAGATACATAAGGTGTGTAAAGGAGAAATAAGCAGTGAGAGAGAGAGAGAGTAGGAGGGGGCCAGTACCCACTGATAGCCTTACCTAATCTATTGGCGGGGAATGAAAGGGGCCCCAGCAACCTTAGATGTATACAGTAATAATAATAATATGCCATTTAGCAGACAGGCCATGAACACAGAGGACGTGGCCAGAGCGGTAGAAGGAATGACCCACCCCGAAACAGGAATAGTAAGGTTTGGGCTGCCGTTAGAGGGCAGTGGGTTTCAGGGGATGCCCAGAGGACACTTTTGCCATGGGCCGATCACGGAGAGTATGTTGGGAAAATAACTGAATTGTGTAATAGCCTCAGAGAGACATGCAATCCATCATGAGCAGAATAACAGACAGGACAGAGCCAAGAAAGAAGGCAGGAAGAAAAGAGAAGTGAGTGAGAGGGAAAGAGAAGTGAAGGTTGAGGTCTCCGTGCCTCCCCCAGAGCAGAGGGCAGAAAGGTTATATCCAAACTTGGCAGACCAGGCATGGAGAGAAAATCCAGATGATGAATATGTAGGGAGGAGAAGGAGAGTGCAGGGGAATAATGTTGCCCCCCCAACCGGCCCCACCTCCCTATGAGGAAGAAGGGGCTGGAGGAGGAAGGGAAGATGAAGGTGAGGAAGAGCCAGAGGTAGAGGAGTACCAGACAAGGGCAGGGAAAGTCAGACAGGAGAGAAAAGAGAGAAGAGAGAGAAGAGAGAGAGAGAGAAGTCCATCCCCCAGCTTTGAGCGTGAGGAAGAGGAAGATAAGGCGTGACTAGTCCTTGAGGGAGAAATAGTAGACTCCAGTGGGGGGAAGACTAAGGAACCCTTTGATCCAAATTGTGAGGTGTTTGAATTGGCTACTATTGACTTAGCACTTCAACAGGAACAGAAACCTTATTTGACATTGACAGTAATGGGTATGAACATTTAATTCCTTTGTGATACGGGAGCCTGCAGGACAGCAACCTGTGCAACAGACAAGCCAGATGGAGTCAGGATTGATGGGGAGAAAATCATAGTGCTATCTGCCTCTGGTCATCAATTTATTGAAAGGTTATCAGCCCCAATAACCCTAAAACATGACCAATCAGGATGAGAGGCAACCATACCCATCCTGAAATCTAAGCTGTGTCGGGTAAATTTACTAGGACGTGATGTAATTACTAAATTGAATGTGGCTGTCATTTCCGCTGAGAGGGGAATGAAAGTACACATAGTCAGAGACAATATGGTGGTCTGTGGGGAAGGGGAGCCATGTTATTGGTATAGGCAAGATTTCTTAAGGGGGGGGAATAACTGATATTCCCCGAACCTTGATGGAACTTGCTGATGATGTAGTACCAGGCCCCACTAAAATGTCCCCCGATGACCTACACTGTACTCTCTGGTATAACAAACACCCAGGTCCAGATGCAATCTATGAGAAAGCATTATTTAAAACCACAGAAAGGACTATAGCCTTGAAATGGTTTCACTATGACAACACCCACGCAGTAGTGGAGGTGGAACTAGGGCCCCAAAGTCAGAGACTGTTCAGGGAAATATGGAGCCCACATATGTCCCTAGCAAAGGAGCCAGCAGAGGACTGGAAAGACATGGGCCAGTGGGTATCCAAGGGTAAGAGGATCACTGATTGGGTCAATATTGTGAGTGGCGATCAACACAGCCCATCCACAGATAGTACATTTAGATGAGAATAGCAGATGCTGAGGAGAGGAATACCTGTTGACAGAACAACAGGAGTCAGACTTAAAAGAAGTTCCAGAGCATTTGTGGTCCCGGGGTCCAGCAGACGTAGGATTAATAAAAGGGGTAATTCCAGTACAGGTGATACCCAAATCTAATCATAGGCCATATCAGAAGCAATACCCTATGAACCAGAAGCAATACAAGGTTTGCAGTTTACCAAGAGCAGATTGGGAGGGACCTTGAGGGAGGGCCAATTCCCGGGGAGATAGTGAGGCCAGAAACAAAGGTGCAGTGTCCTGGAAATCACAGTCTGTTTTTTTTTTTTTCAGTTCTGCTGGGAGTACATTGGATGATGGGGTTTTGTGTTGAATTAGAGACAGTGAGACTATTAGTCAATACCTAGGAGAGAAGAGAGGTTACGGTAGCAAAGACAGACAAGAAGGAAATGGTAATAGTGGAGACAGGAGTGAGTGGAAGTGTTACAATTGTGACAAAACGGGACATTTTGCTAGAGAATGTGAGGAACCGTGTAGTTACTGTGCAAGGAAAGGGCACCAGTTAAGAAACTGTAGGCAGAAGGGGAAGAGAGAAATCAGGAGTCCTCATGACCTGGCTGTTTGGTTGTTGTTTTTTAATTGGGGTTTTCAATAAAAAACAACACACCTAGTATGATGTTTATAAAGCCTTGTTGTTTCAATTTTGGGGGGTTTTCAGCAGGTCAAGGGTGATCAGGGGCGGCCTGTTCAATAGGGCGATATGGGCGACGCACTGCCAAACGGGAAAAGGAAGGGATTTTTTTTCTAATCAATTATATCACGGCAACAGTAGTTATCAGTGTTGTAATCTATACGTCTGATCTGCCACAGTGCCACACTGCCACTAAATGTCGAATCAGGCTAAAGTCGTGCTTCAAATGGCTCCCCCCCCTTTTGGGGCGATTTCAGTCAGGTTGAAAATCGCCCAGAAGTCTGTCATAGACTCCCATGTAAAATCTATTTTTTTCAAATTTCAGAGCCTTCAATACAATCTCAATGGGTGTCTGTGGGCTTGCACTTACGCGCTTTCGTCATACGTTACGTAACCATGAACGTAACTGAGAAAAGAGCGGATTGTTTGAAAGAAGTTCCTTTTTGTCGGCGAACAAATGAAGATAAATTGGCAACGAAACAATTAGGACCTCCCAGACCAAATTTAATAATTCAACAGGTTTCTACTAAAGGCGGAAAGTCCTACACCCGAGGATTTTCCAAAAATTGGTACGAACGAAAAAAGACATTGCCACTCACTCAACTGGATGAGGGATACAGGCTAGCTGTCCGCCGCCACAACGATGAGGTTAGTGTTGATAATCACAAGTTTACTGGAGAACTGAGACCAAGTAGAGACTTTGGACAGGGTGGATATGGTATAATAAAGGCAGTTTATTCAGAGGTAAAGATATCTGGAATCGCGTTCACGGACCCGTTCGTCAAACTCTTAGGGAGCTATAAATTAAGCCCCATTACTTACCATATCAGATAAGAGAAATTGCTGCAGCTACATATATTTTACATCCTGGCCCTACATAGTTCACTATTTGCATCACTTACCAAAATATTACATGTGGTCATATATGCTTGGAAAGTGGAGATGCCATAGAACGTCAAAAAAGTAAACATTGCTGGAGACACATTGCCGTTTTGGAGAAGACATCGCGTTTGCTAGCGAAGAGATTTGTTGTGGCAAATGAACTTGGGCTGGGAATTGCCAGGAACCTCACGATAAGATATATGCATCAGCATTGCGAGTCTCATGATTCTATACGTATTGCGATTCGATACTGTGATTTTATTGCGCACCATATGTCTGTTGCAGAGGGATCAGAAAGCCATGAGAACGAGTTTTGATCAGTCATGGAAATAAAAGTGCTGAAAACAAATTGGCTCCCAATGTGAAAAGATTGAGAACAAGCTATGAAGGAACAATAATGGTGTTTTGGTGCAGGTACAGCCAACTAGCGCTAAAATATTGCGATATTGTCAATACAGTATATCGTAAAGTATCACTATGTAACTCGATTTCTTTCACCCCAATCCCTCAAATTAACGGTAAATAACTGAATTGTTTGCCCCACATTTAGCTAAGATGATTAGCTAGCCAGCTAAAATGTTTTATTTAGTTAGCAGTCGCATCTACAATAGTTTACTGTCAATAACATGTCTCCAAAAATGACGTGGTGTCTCCAATTGTGTTGACATTTTACAATTGCGATGCGCATCCATGAGTATCCACTTTCTGTAGCTCAGCTGGTAGAGCATGGTGCTTGTAACGCCAAGGTAGTGGGTTCGATCCCCGGGACCACCCATACACAAAAATGTATGCACGCATGACTGTAAGTCGCTTTGGATAAAAGCGTCTGCTAAATGGCATATTATTATTATTATTATTATTATCTGAAGAGAGCCCCGAAACATTGTGTGCAGACATTTTATGCAATAAGTGAAGTAGGTTGAATCTAGTAGTTCTGATCTTCTGATTGGTCCTGATGAGTTGGGCGAGGTCCCCTCCAGGCTACTGTCACTGTTGCATTGGCTCTGAGTCGGGTTCTCTGTCTTCAAATGTTCAGCCTAAGAGAGGGGATTTTTGTGTGTGTGTGTGTGTGTGTGTTTAACAGTGATGATGTGTGTGTGTGTGTGTGTGTGTGTGTGTGTGTGTGTTTAACAGTGATGATGTGTGTGTGTGTGTGTTTGTGTGTGTGTGTGTCCTCAGAGCAAGAACTCGTGAGTTGGAAGAACTGAGAGGCCTATGGCGTGGGTGTTGTCCTTGGCCACCTGCTGACAAGGCTGACAAGATAGGACCCTTTTGTCCATTGTTATTGGATAGGAACAGAACTTATAACCAGCTCCTGACCTAAATAGATCTTAGCACAACATTTTACTCAACATATCATATTCCATATTCACTATAACAAATATATTTACTACGACATTAGCAAGAACCGCCACATCCTCAGCCGGCTAATCCAGTGTGTGAAGTTTTGCGGAGTGTTTGAGTTAGCTTTGCGAGGCAAAGATGAAACTGAGGGCTCCACCAACCCTGGTAAGCCAACACTTTTGAGATCAGTCAATAAATGCTTCTGGTATTGACTTATATGCTGCCCCTGTCTTCATGTTGTTGCTGGACATATCTTTTAAAAAATGTGTGTAGGTCACCTAAATCATCAGAAAAATTGCCCCTCCTGAGAATTTTTTCAGGAGCCGCCACTGAGGGTGATAGGTCTTAGAGGAGCACACAGTGAATTTTATGGAGTTTTTTAGGTTTTGGCTGAGTTTGGGGTATATATGATTTCTTATGAGAATGAATGTCATGAGGATTAATGAACACTTGGGATAAGTAACATTTATTAAATATTTAGAATAATGGTAATGTTTGGTATACTATGGGATGGAATTTCAATTGCCTCTGAACTCTGTTTTAACTTTCTGGTGTTAATTAATCATCCACACTGGTAAATTCTAAAGGCATGAGAGGAGGACTTTAAGATAGTTTATTTTACCAATAAATAAAAATAAGGGATGGCAATTGGATGATAAATTACCAATATTACCTAAGTGATTGTTAGGTAGGTGATAATATTGACACATGGGCAGTGACATGTGTCAAAAGGAGGGATGGATGGTAGAACAGATTAGACAACACTTTGTTGCACATGGGATTACTAATTATTTTTAAAAAAGATGTGTTATCTGTGCTCAAAATAATCACCAGGGCAGACAAAGGGCACCTCAGGGTGAGTATCCTCCGGCTAAGTACCCTTTCCAGCAATTGGAAATGGATTTTATAGAGTTATCACGGAGTGAAGGGAAGAAATTTAGAGTAACCCCAGATAAAGATGGGGTTATCCCCCTTTGAGAAAGTGTTTGGAAGACCTTACAGAATGCCACAGTTGGCAGGACCAGACAGGCAGACATAGAACTAGAGAGCACCCTAGCAGAACACGTGAGAAGGTAGTTTATTAACCACACCTGTATGTCAGAGGTTTTGTGCCCCACAGGTGAACTAAAGGAGAAGGTGACCCACTCTATCTAACCAGGAGACTGGGTGTGGATCCAGTCCCTAAAAGAAGAAAAACTGGAAGCAGGCCTGTTGGGAAGGGCCCTATCAAGTCCTATTAGATCCATCTGGGTGCATGTCACTCACTGCAAAAAAGTAAACCCAGCTACACCTGACGAACAAACACAGAGTTAGGAGAAAGATCTGATCACCACTAGGGCTCGGGGGTTGGCTCCTTAACGAAGATTCCCTTACCCTGTCTGATCATCCCTGTGTGAGTTCGATAGAAGGTGAAGCAATGGGTTGGCCTCTGGCGTCTGACATGTTCTCAGGGCGAGGGTGGAGATTCACAGGTCTCCCGACGGTAGGTAGCTGTCTGATTGTGGGGGCCATATTCCTAACACACACGGACCCTCCTGTTTCAGCCAGAAGTGGTAGTTAACCTAACACAAGTTGAAAAGGCATAGGAGACAGCTAGACGTAGGGAAAGGGGAAATACTAGGGACTTTAGGGAAGGACATCACCATATGTATGTCACCATGTACATCCTGGGACTATGTAGTTGCTTATACCAAGCGGGGGGGGGGACATGTCAATCTCCATACACAGTTTAGGGACAGGTGTAGTATTGTGAAAGTAGGGAATTATCAGAAATGGCAGTGCGACCCATATAAGGGTAGGTACTGTCTGAAAGTCTGAATTATGCTAAAACAGATTACAGACCTGACAAGTGAGATATCTTCTTCAACTGGGGCACCCTATAGAGTAAACCTCTCTGAGGGAGGTAGTGAGACCGGGGCTGTGGTGAAGATAGTGCAAACTATAGACCTGAAGGAAGTCGTACAGGTGGAAACGGGGTATAGAAATCTTAACCTGTGGTTGGAATGGATTCAGTATACGGCAAGAACTATGTCTAAAGAGGACTGTTTTGCCTGTGGGACAGCCAAACCAGGGTTAACAACTACTCCGTTCCCCTTGACAGGCTTTGACTCTCTGTCAGGTTTATCCTCCATGCAAGCCACCTGGGAATGTGGTGAAAGAGTCTTGTAGTAACTTGCACTTTCTGTATCCCCTGATAACAAAGTCACCCCGACCTAGGTTGCCTCCGTTTGAAGTCTCAGGGGATTCTTATTATTGTTTTTCTAGGACTAGTAAGGATAGGATACAGGGTAGGGCATCTTAGCTCCTGCTCCCACACAGAGAATGTCACACCTAAAGAGACCATGACTAATCTCTCCTCTTTGTTGCAGCCAGAGGATTTTAGAAACCAAAACCAGGCCCGTGCTGACATCTGGTGGTTGTGTGGTGATGACAGACTGTGGCCTCACCTACATACTAATTGGACAGGAACCTGTGCGCTAGCTCAGCTGGTAATGCCCTTCACTCTCATCAAACAATCAAACGTGTCAGAGACTGGTGAGTTGTCACGTAGAAAGCGGGACCTCCTCCCAGGATCCTTTGATGAAAGGATATATATTGATGGGATAGGAGTACCTCGAGGGGTTCCAGAAGAATTCAAAGCTAGGAATCAGATCGCAGCTGGGTTTGAATCAAGTCTTTTCTGGTGGTCAACAATTAATAAAAACGTAGATTGGATAAATTATATTTACTATAACCAGCAAAGATTTATAAACCACACTCGTGATGCAATAAAGGGATTGGCTGAGCAGACAGCGGCAACTAGCTTAATGGCATGGCAGAATAGAATAGCTTTAGATATGCTTTTGGCTGAGCGGGGCGGAGTTTGTGTTCTGTTTGGATCTATGTGCTGTACTTTCATCCCCAACAATACAGCACCGGACGGGTCCGTGACCAAAGCGCTTCAGGGACTCACCACACTGGCGAATGAACTGGCTGAGAACTCTGGTATTGATAGCTCCCTAAACGGTTAGTTTGATAACATATTTGGTAAATGGAAAACTATTGTTGTAACTATTCTGGGTGAAGTTATAGCTTCTATGGGTATACTTGTTCTTTGTGGATGTTGTCTTATTCCCTGTGTCTGAGGGTTGGTGAGCAAGGCGGTTTCCCAACAGATGGTGAGATACGGCCCAATCCCGGACTCCGACTGAAGGATATGACCTACCAGGCTTGGTGGAGGACGACGACGATCCAGATAATTTGAGACTGGATGTTTTCCTAGAACTATAAATCTCTAGTTTAAAAGTTATTGTAATGATCTTTTGTGTATTAAAGTCTCGTTTTAAGTATGATGTACTAGTTACCATTGCTAAAAAGTAACGTTACGCTTTTAATCATGGGGTAACCCTGATGAACCTGTAATGTTTTTATATGCAAACCAACTTATATACTTCAATGAGTGAGATTCATTTCTATAACAACATATATTTTGTATGTGTGTAATATTTAGTCAAAGGGTGGAATTGATAGATTAATTATTAATGACTAATTATTACACCCTAAAACTGTGTATAATGTGTTAGAAATGTGTGAGTGTAGGACCAGTAAAGGCTATGGCATTGAGCCACTATTTAGCAATGTGAGTAAGAGTTAGGCCAGACAACAAAGACAACTGAGAAACTAAGATAAAGAGGCCTCCCAATTTAGGGAGGGGAGAAACTGTTATGAAAACATGGTGCAGAATATTGTGAGAACGGCAATAACTGAGTAAAGCAGGGAGTAGGATATGTGTGTGTGTGTGTGTATGTATGTGTGTATGCATGTGTGTATATGTGTGTGTGTGTGAACTGAAGGTCAGTAGAGCAGTTTTAGAGTGGAAAACTACAGCCCGCCTACAGAGGGAAGGGATTTCTTTTTGTATGACGTATGAGTATAAAAGATGGACTCTGAAATTGTGATGGCAGAATTCTCAATGAATAAATATCTCTGACTATGCAGACCGGGACTCTGGCCGTTACTTAAATCCCAAAAGACTTACAACCTTTTGGGAGACGCACAGAGACACTAAAATAGTTTGTTAAATAATTCACATAACACAAACCCAGATTTGTCCGTCAGACTGCCAGATGCTGAAGTGTGATTCATCAATCCAGATAACGTGTTTCCACTCCATAGTCCAATGGCAGCGAGCTTTACACCCCTCCAGCCGATGCTTGGCATTGCGCATGGTGATCTTAGGCTAATGTGCAGCTGCTCGGCCATGGAAACCAATTTCATGAATCTCCCCATGAACAGTTATTGTGCTGACATTGCTTCCAGAGGTAGTTTGGAACTCGGTAGTGAGTGTTGCAACCGAGGACAGACAATGTTTAAGCGCTACGCGCTTCAGCACTCGCCAGTCCCATTCTATGAGCTTGTGTGACCTACCACTTGGCGACTGAGCCGTTGTTGCTCCTAGACGTTTCCACTTCACAATAACAGCACTTACAGTTGAACGGGGCAGCTCTAGCAGGGCAGAAATGCGACAAACTGACTTGTTGGAAAGGTGGCATCCTATGACGGTGCCACGTTGAAAGTTCTACTGCCAATTTGTGTCTATGTATTGTGCTCGATTTTATACACCTGTCAGCAACGTGAGTGGCTGAAATAGTCTAATCCACTAATTTGAAGGGGTGTCCATATACCTTTGTATATATAGTATATACACTACCGTTCAAAAGTTTGGGGTCACTTAGAAGTTCCCTTGTTTTTCGAAAGAAAAGCAATTTTTTAATCTATTAAAATAACATCAAATTGATCAGAAATACAGTGTAGACATTGTTAATGTTGTAAATGGCTATTGTAGCTGGAAACAGCTATTTTTTGTGTGTTTGTATTTTACGCCCCTTTTTCTCTCGAATTTCGTGGTATCCAATTGGTAGTTACAGTCTTGTCACATCGCTGCAACTCCCGTACGGACACGGGAGAGGCGAAGGTAGAGAGTCGTGCGTCCTCCGAAACACAACCCAACCGAGCCGCACTGCTTCTTGACACAGTGCCCGCTTAACCCGGAAGCCAGCCGCACCAATGTGCCGGAGGAAAAACTGTACACCTGGCGACCGAGTCAGCGTGCACTGCGCCCGGCCCGGAAACGGCAGATTTTTTATGGAATATCTACATAGGCGTACAGAGGCCCATTATCCGCAACCATCAGTCCTGTGTTCCAATGGCACGTTGTGTTTGCTAATCCAAGTTTATCATTTTAAAAGGCTAATTGATCATTAGAAAACCCTTTTGCAATTATGTTAGCACAGCTGAAAACTGTTGTGCTGATTAAAGAAGCAATAAAACTGGCCTTCTTGAGACTAGTTGAGTATCTGGAGCATCAGCAATTGTGGGTTCGATTGCTGGCTCCAAATGGCCAGAAACAAATAACTTTCTTCTGAAACTCATCAGTTTATTCTTGTTCTGAGAAATTAAGGCTATTCCAAGCGAGAAATTGCCAAGAAACTGAAGATCTCGTACAACGCTGTGTACTACTCCCTTCACAGAACAGCGCAAACTGGCTCTAACCAAAATAGAAAGAGGAGTGGGAGGCCCCGGTGCACAACTGAGCAAGAGGACAAATACATAAGTGTCTATTTCGAGAAACAGACGCCTCACAGGTCCTCAACTGGCAGCTTCATTAAATAGTACCCGCAAAACACCAGTCTCAACGTCAACAGTGAAGAGGCGACTCCGGGATGCTGACCTTCTAGGCAGAGTTGCAAAGAAAAAGCCATATCCCAGACTGGCCAATAAAAAGAAAAGATTAAGATGGGCAGTCTGAGATATGGCTTTTTCTTTGCAACTCTGCCTAGAAGGTCAGCATCCCGGAGTCACCTCTACCCTAAATGACAGAGTGAAGAGAAGGAAGCCTGTACAGAATATGATATTCCAAAACATGCATCCTGTTTGCAATAAGGTACTAAAGTAAAACTGAAAATAAAATTGGCAAAGAAGTGAACTTCATGTCCTGAATAGAAAGCGTTATGTTTGAGGCAAATCAAACACAACACATCACTGAGTACCACTATTCATATCTTCAAGCATGGTGGTGGCTGCATCAGGTTATGGGTATGCTAGTGGACTAGTGAGTTTTTTTAGGATCAAAATAAATGGAATAGAGCTAAGCACAGGCAATATCCTAGAGGAACACTTGGTTCAGTCTGCTTTCCAACAGACACTGGGAGACAAACTCACCTTTCAGCAGGACAATAACTTAAAACACAAGTCAAATATACACTGGAGTTGATCAATAACCAATTTGACAGAGCTTGAAGAATTCTGAAAAGAATAATGGGCAAATATTGCACAGTCGAGGTGTGGAATTATCTTAGAGACTTACCCAGAAAGACTCACAGCTGTAATCGCTGCCAAAGGTGCTTCTACAAAGTATTGACTCAGGGGTGTGAATACTTATGTAAATTATATATTTCTGTATTTCATTTTCAATAAATGTGCAAAAATGTCTAAAAATATATTTTCACTTCGTCATTATGGGGTATGTGTAGATGGGTGATTTTGTAAAAATATTTAATAAATGTTTTATTCAGGCTGTGGTATGAATACTTTCTGAAGTCTAAAACTGTTGAGTTAGCTAGCTAGTAGCTTGGTGACTAAGGCTAAACTGTTGGCTAACTTTTAGCTAACTAACTTTAGCTTGCATCACATTTAGTATTTCATAAATTATTTAGACTAACTGGAAACAGGACATTAATGCGCAAAATGAAGAACTTGCTCTAGTTATAGTCAACCTACCTTGTTTTGCTTATTTGCTGCTCGCTCCTGCAAAATGTTGTTCTTCCTCTTCTTCCCTCACTTTTTTCTCAACATTTAAAAAAATTCACATGACATCTACTAGCCTGCTCTGTTTGGTATTCCCGCCTCCTTCCATTTTCATTGGTTGCCTGATGCTTTCTGCTCTGAGAACATGTTTGAGTAAGTGAAACTCCCATGAGGGTTATGCTCATATAATGTAGGGTACAGTATGTGTTGGCCTCATCCACTCTGCAAAGGTGTTTTTTCCCCAGCTTTTTAGAGGACAGCAACGGACCATCAATTATCATTTCAGTGTGCTGAAATGCATTGACGTCTAGATTTTATCAACAGCCAAATGTATCATGTGTTGTAGGCCTACAGTGTCGTAAACATACAGAACATGAACTTTAAACCTGTCATAGAATATAGAGAATATACATGATACATAATATATGTGGTCCTGGGAGTATACAATGGAGCTAAAATAGCTTTATAATGGCTGGAGACGCAAGTCATATTTTCCCTGATGTCACTTATGTAACTGTAATAATCTGTTTCCACTTTACTCAAATGAGATCAATTTCACTTTTAATTGGGATGACCAAAGATGTTTAAATGAGAGACATGCCACCTGGTGGCAAAGAATGGAAGAACGGGAAAAACACATTCTATAAATTATATTGAATTTGCCATATGATAGAGCCATAAAAGGGTTATAAGGTAACATGAGTAAATTACATCAGTTATCATTCAGCTGATGCAATCCTGTCAGAAGGGAAATATTACAATATGCAACCATGACATATATATATACCGCTTCACCAGATTCCGGAACTATCTGGCCTTCTCAGTTAGTTCATATCCTGGACCTTCTCATCAACTGAGGTGGACACCACCTTCCCATCCACCATCTCCTGCACGATCACCCTCACACGCTTCTGCATGTGTGGGTTGTACTCTGTGGAAAGAGCCACAAAACAGGAATTAATTAATTAATTAATTGTGTGTATTATGGGTAACGACAGTTGATTCTTTTATTGATTCATTCATTTGATTAATTATTATCTTGCTCCATCCTCCCTCTACTCTCTCCGCTCTTTCCATTCCCCCATCTCGCTATCCCCCAGCCCTTCCCCCTCCCTCTCTTTCCTCCTCTCCATTATCCCCTCTCACCTGAGTCCCTCTCCATCCAGCAGCCTCCGGTACACAGCAATCTCCATCTCCAGCCTCATCTTGATGTCCAGGAGGATCTGGTACTCGGAGGCCTGCTGCTGGATGCTGACGTTGAGCTGCTGCAGCTCTTCCCCCATGTTGTTGATATGAACCTGCAGCTGGCTCAGCTGGGAGCCATAGCGACCATTTATATCAGTGACGCTCTGCTCCAGGTACCCCTTCTAGGAATGTTTGTAAGGGATGAAGAAGATGGAGAAGGAAGAAAGGAGCGGGAAGTAGAAATTGATGAACAGGGAGATGAAGAAGGGTAGAGATAGTTAGATTGGTGCGCATAAAGGAGTTAGAACACCTTGACATTAGACCACAGTGGAGGTCTGAAAACATCTAACAAACTTTGATTTTGGAGTGTAATGTTCCTTTAACACCTACAGGAATTCCATATTTTAGGAACAGAGATAGGGTAAAGATAAATGCTATATGTTTAGGGATGCTGATTCACTAAGATGTTTTGACATCATACCTGAGTGAACAGGTAATGCAGTTAAATCTCCAGGCTCTGGAAGGTCCTCTTCAGGTCGGTCACCTGAGACTGAGAGGTCTTCACCTCTGTGGTGCTGGTGGTGATCTGTTTCTGATACACCTCCACCTGACACACACAAACACACACACACCGTATTAGTCAAAAGTATAGTACCACTTCACAAAACACATTTAGGGACCCGGGCCCACACACTTTGAGGACCCCTGTCCTATTTTTAGAGGTTGTTTCACCTTGCTCTCGAACCACTCGGCAGCATCTCTCTGGTTCTTCGCCACCATGCCCTCATACTGGGTCCTCATCTCCT
Source organism: Coregonus lavaretus (assembly GCF_964263955.1). Lineage (NCBI taxonomy): Eukaryota > Metazoa > Chordata > Actinopteri > Salmoniformes > Salmonidae > Coregonus > Coregonus lavaretus. Next base: position 4,668,220 of record NC_139993.1, on the reverse strand, counting down.
CCAGCACCTTGCTCATGTCCAATGAGGAAGAACAGTCCATCTCCACATTTACAGCACCACACTGCTGTGTCCGCATCAAATGCATCTCCTAACAACAGGAAAAGAGGGACAAATTGTGTCATAATACCTGGGATTTGTAGTTTACTTATACACAGGGAAGGCTAAAAGTACCTAAAAACAATGAGTTACTGTATATTTGAGTACTAATAACTGTGAAGTTGCCCTAGATTTGTTGTGGTTGAGTTTTGCCCCCTTGTGGCCAAACATGGAAAGGTCTCAAACCCACTGAGAATTAATAAATACATTAAAGTGCAAAAACATTGCAAAAACTACATGGTGTCCAAATGAAAAAAACACGTGGCTGTCCTGGCACATTGACACTTCAGCCAACAGCACAAGCGTTAAGACTTGAGTGTGTGAGGAGAATTGCGGAGGTTACCTCCTCATGGTTCTTCCTGAGGTAGACCAGCTCCTCCTTCAGCCCCTCAATCTGCATCTCAAGGTCTCCTCTGGCATGTGTAAAGCTGTCTAGGACTCCTCTCAGACGAGCCACATCCCGTTCCATCGTCATACGCATGTTAGCCTCCTTCTCTAACCTATACGGGTTGAGGAGAGTAGAGAGCTTGATTAGTTCCATCTCACAACAAACCAAGATACAAATTGTCCAACAGTATACTGATCCATAGCCCCTGCCTACCCCCATAAGCATTTCTGTAGATCTGGGAGGATTGGATGTACTCAATCTCAAACCTATAGGCCAAGAGCTACAAACAGAAACAGTACAGAAACTGTGTACAGTACAGAGAGGAAGTGCACCTACTTCATCTTGAAGTCATCAGCTGCAAGTCTGGCATTATCCACCCGCAGGATCATCTGAGAGTTCTCCACAGACCTGGCATGGATCTAGGAACAGGAGGACAGCCACAGTCAATGGAATGTAATAACAGTGTCAACTATGTATGGGATATAATGTGTTTAGATCAGCAGATCTGGGTCATATCTATTGTTCATTCATATACAACAAGGCACAGTTGTTCAACGATCAACAAGATAAATACTGAGACAATAGGAATTACTCCTCTAATCTATCACTTAGATTAGAGGAAAGTATTCAGACCCCTTGACTTTTTCCACATTTTGTTACGTTACAGCCTTATTCTAAAATGTATTGAATAAATAAAAAATCCTCTGCAATCTACACACAATACCCCATAATTACAAAGCTAAAACAGTTCTTTTTTTTACATTTTTGCACATCTATTAAAAACAAAAACAGACATACCTTATTTGCATAAGTATTCAGACCCTTTGCTATGAGACTCGAAATTGAGCTCAGGTGTATTCTGTTTCCATTGATCTTCCTTGAAATATTTCTACAACTTGATTGGAGTCCACCTGTGGTAAAATAAATTGATTGGACATGATTTGGAAAGGCCCACACCTGTCTATATATGAGGTCCCACAGTTGACAGTGCATGTCAGAGCAAAATCCAAGCCATGAGGTCGAAGGAATTGTCCGTAGAGCTCTGAGACAGGATTGTGTCGAGGCAAAAATCTGGGGAAGGGTATCAAAAGATGTCTGCAGCATTGAAGGTCCCCAAGAACAGAGTGGCCTCCATCATTCTTAAGTGGAAGAAGTTTGGAAACACCAAGACTCTTCCTAGAGCTGACCACCTGGCCAAACTGAGCAATCGGGGGAGAAGGGCCTTGGTCAGGGAGGTGACCAAGAACCCGATGGTCACTCTGACAGAGCTTTAGAGTTCCTCTGTGGAGATGGGAGAACCTTCCAGAAGGACAACCATCTCTGCAGCACTCCACCAACCGGGCCTTTATGGTCCAATGGCCAGACGGAAGCCACTCCTCAGTAAAAGCCACATGACAGCCCGCTTGGAGTTTGCCAAAAGGCACCTAAAGACACTCAGACCATGAGAAACAAAATTCTCTGGTCTGATGAACCCAAGATTGAACTCTTTGGCCTGAATGCCAAGCGTCACGTCTGGAGGAAACCTGGCACCATCCCTACGTTAAAGCATGGTGGTGGCAGCATCATGCTGTGGGGATATTTTTCAGCGGCAAGGACTGGGAGACTAGTCAGGATCGAGGCAAAGATGAACGGAGCAAAGTACAGAGAGAGATCCTTGATGAAAACCTGCTCAGGACCTCAGACTGGGTCGAAGGTTCACCTTCCAACAGGACAACGACCCTAAGCACACAGCCAAGACAATGCAGGATTGGCTTCGGGACAAGTCTTAGAATGTCCTTGAGTGGCCCAGCCATAGCCCGGACTTGAACCCGATCTAACATCTCTGGAGAGACCTGAAAATAGCTGTGCAGCAACGCTCCCCACTCAACCTGACATATCTTATGAGGATCTGCAGCGAGGAATGGGAGAAACTCTCCAAATGCAGGTGTGCCAAGCTTGTAGCGTCATACCCAAGAAGACTGAGGCTGTAATCGCTGCCAAAAGTGCTTCAACAAAGTACTGAGTAAAGGGTCTGAATACTTATGTAAATGTGATATTTAAGTTGTTGTTTTTTATATACATTTGCTAAAATATGTGAACAATGTTTGTGCTGCCATCTTGTTAGAAGGTAACAGATGTATTTTATTATAGTGATTAAGAGTGACTTTCATTGTGTTCCATGGTGTTTAGCGCCCCCTAGTGGAGCTTTCTGGTACTTAGAATTATGTGCAAAAACCCGGAAGTAAAGTTGTTATTATGCACGCAGACAAGCAGCTAGAAACAACGCTACTGTACAGTTCTTTCAGTGCAACTATTTCTTGTTACGCTTCAGCCTCGGAAAATATTTGTTTGTAAGTTCAATTCAAGCATATTGCAAGTGATGATAATATTGTTATTGACAGAATTGCTTACTTATCAATGTTAATTGGTTACATTTACTCACGCAAATTGCATTGACTTTCATGGATGCCGTTAGCTGTATTAGTTTGCTCGTGCGTCATGTAAAATAAGTGTAAAACATACTATAGTTTGTTACTGTTTCTAGTGTAATATGCTTTGTTATTGTACAGAAGTGTTTGTACATTATTAGAGTAATGAAAGGAGTTGGCTAGTTGATACTCATAGAGTAATTATCTATTTGGTTTATCGTCATGCCAGATACATGGTAACTTGGCACTTGCTTTGTATTTATGCAACTTCAACTTGAAATGTATAATGTACAGCTACAGTATGTCAATGTGAATTGAATACTAAAGTATATTATTTTCTGTATTTGCAGTTTCACAACATAAACGTTTTCAATACATTCGTTCAAGAAAAGTCACGCCTTGGAAGTTTTATTGAAGACTCAGTTGTTAGCTATCTGTCTAGTTTTGCACGGGAACGCAATACCAGGGCAGAATAATGTTGATTCAACCAGTGTGTGCCCAGTGGGTTGCTACATTAAAACTACATTACCCAGAAGTACCTTGTTGCGGATGTCTGCGATGGTGGCATAGAACCCACTGAGGTCCTTCTTGTGAGTTGGTGATCTCATCTCGTAGAACTCTTTGATCTGCAGCTCCAACTTGCCATAGGACATATGGGTGCCATTTGGGGCGCATTCCATCACGTTATGTGAATCAGTGCACTCCCATAACATAATCCCCAACATAATGGAATTTCAAATAAATGATCAAATCCTGCTATGTCATTGTCCTCATTGTGTATTTAGGAACATGTGTTTATAATAGTAATACAAGGTGTGTCTTTTAATAATAATAAGACTTATCCTTGGAGATTTACAGGCAAACTAGAGGTTATTGGAGGGAATCAGTTCAGTTCATGGGTCTATCAGAAATGGCACACTATTCCCTATATAGAGCACTACTTTTGACCAGAGCTCTATGGGCTTTGTTGTGCACTACATAGGAAATAGGGTGCCATTTGGGGCGCATACATCACGTTATGTGAATCTGCACACTCCCATTAGATAATCCACAACATAATGGAATTGAAAATAAATGATCAAATCCTGCTATGTCATTGTCCTCATCAGTGGTGTAAAGTACTTCAGTAAAAATACTTTAAAGTACTTCTTAAGTAGGTTTTTGGGTATCTGTACTTTACTTTACTATTTATATTTTTGACAACTGTTATTTTTACTCCACTACATTCCTAAAGAAAATAATGTACTTTTTACTCCATACATTTTCCCTGACACCCAAAAGCACTCATTACACTTTGAATGCTGAGCAGGGCAGGAAAATGGTCCAATTCACACTCTTATCAAGAGAACATCCCTGGTCGTCCCTACACAAACGCTTTGCTTGTAAATTATGTCAGAGTGTTGGTGTGTGCACAAAAATCCGCACAAAAATGTAAATAAATAATTGTGCCGTCTGGGTTGTTTAATATAAGGAATGTGAAATTATTTATACTTTTACTTTTGATACATAAGTATTTTTAAGCAATTACATTTACTTTTGATACTTAAGTATATTTAAAACCAAAGACTTTTGGACTTTTACTCAGGTAGTATTTTACTCCGTGACCTTCACTTTTACTTGAGTCATCTTTTATTAAGGTATCTTTACTTTTACTCAAGGATGAAAATTGGATAGTTTTTCCACCACTGGTCCTGATTATGTATTTAGGAATGTGTTTATAATAGTAATACAGGTGTTTCTTTTAATAATAATGAGACTTCTCCTTGGAGCTATACAGGCAAACTATAGGTTACTGTTTCTTCTCAATAGCAATTTTACAATTAGAAAAGTTAATGATGGAACAAATCGTTTTTAAAAAGTTAAAAGTTAAGTAAAAGTGTTTATATATATATATATATATATATATATATATATATATATATATATATATATATATATATATATATATATATATATTTATGGGGTCAATTTACTGTAGACTACTGCATTATCACATTTAATTTAACATTGTGGATCATATTCATGAAATGGATTATTTAAAACAAAAATGTATAAATGTATGGGGTCAATTTACTGTAGCCTACTGTATAAACACATTTAGTTGAACATTGTGGATAGTATTGACAAAAGGGGTTATTTAAAACAAAAATGCTTTATAACAAAAATTGAATATAATTTGCTCATTAACAAAGTCTGGCAGGTAGCTTAGTGGTTAAGAGCATTGTGCCAGTAACTGAAAGGTCGCTGGTTCTAATCCCTGAACCAACTAGGTGAAAAAATCTGTCGATGTGCCCTTGAGCAAGGCACTTAACCCTATATTGCTCCTGTAAGTCACTCTGGATAAGAGCGTCTGCTAAGTGACTTAAATGTAAATCACATTTAATTTAACATTGTGGATCATATTCATGAAAGGGGTTGTTTAAAACAAAAATGTATATATTTATGGGGCCAATTTACTGTAGCCTACTGCATTATCACATTTAATTGAACATTGTGGATAGTATTGATGAAAGAGGTTATTTAAAACAAAAATGTATTATTGTATGGGGTCAATTTACTGTAGCCTACTGTATTATCACATTTAATTGAACATTGTGGATAGTATTGATAAAAGGGGTTATTTAAAACAAAAATGCTTGATAACAATGATTAAAGACAATTTGCTCATAGCTTAATCTCCATCCACATCCCCGTCACTCTTCCTTACCTTTTCCAGGTAGGTGGCCAAACGGTCGTTCAGATTCTGCATGGTATGCTTCTCGTTGGCGCTGATAGTGATCTGGCCTGGCCCGTCCATAGAGAAAGAGGATTGAGAGATACGGGTGCCGTATCCCCCCGCACCTCCGTATACACTCAGCGCGCGACTGCTTCCAAGAGATGACACGCTCATACGGGACCTACCGCTTCCCAAACCGTTGGAAAACTGAATCCCACCGGTAGAACTGAGGCCACTCGAACCGACACCGCTACGTGAGCTGTAGCTACGGCTACTACTGCGACTGGCTACAATGGACATGGCGAGAGATAGTCTGGCGATGCGTCCTGGGAGGTTAAAGTGCGTTCTTCCGAGTTGGAGGCGACAGGTAAAATAACCCCTTTTGTGTCCTCGAGCTTCTTTTACAGTTGGATTAAGCATGATTGACCACGTCACCACTATTCCTTGGAATGAAAGTATATCTAATTGTTTTGTTAAGTAGGTGGGTACAGGGTTTGCAATAACTATGTAACAAGAGACATCAAGTCACTAAGGACTTTAAGGGAAATTAATTGTTCAGTAAAGGTTGTGGTTTATGAAGGGCAGTGTGTTTGACAGGTATAGACTGACAAGTCAGACAGCTTGAGATTCTCTGGAAATTCACTGGATGTGTTTTCAGATATCCATTTTCAATTACATTTTGGTTTGTTTACTGAAATTGGCAATGTTTTGAATATATTTTTAATATATAATTGGCAATGATTTGTAGGCTAAATATTGTATTTGTTATGTTATTATTTTACCAAACTAAAATGTTGCACCAAGACACTCCATCACTTACATTTGATGATTTTCTATCATTCTATCCATTTGAAAAGATGAGCAGTAACAGTCATATTTTTTTAAATGTAGATAACCATTATGATCTGTTCATAAATTCAACACATTCAATTGTGTTACTTCGTCTACTCAGTATACTTGCTCTCAGATTATTTGGTTTGGATAATGTGTTTAATCATTGTCAAAGTTGTGTAGTAGGTATTCTTACTAAAATAGAATGTTGCCCTAAGTCACTGTGATGTTGTCATTCTTTCTTTCTGAATTCAAAGATGTACTGTACAGTAACTATGCCCTTATTTGAAATATCAATAAACCTCATAATTCCTCACATTCCATTTTGCCTACTCAGTACTTGCTCTCAGATGTTGGTTTGGATAGTGTGTTTCATTCAAGGGGAAAGTGTATGCAAAACAGCCAGAAAACAGCCTGAATAAATTGAACAGTTTCGTTCCAAAACGCTATATATCCATTTTCAGAAATGTTGGTAAATTAGATTTTATTGTTTAAATAAATTCTGAAAGAGATAGGTGTGTTTTTTCACTATCTAATGAGGTTGTTCAATGACAAACATGTATTTGTAAATTTTTATTTTTTATATATTTTTTGGGGGGGTAGATCAGCTTTAATAATGCAGATAGATTGTAACTTCCATTAATTTAATTGTCTGCATCACTTCCAATCCCCCATATGTTTTTTTCTCTCGCAAATATATATATATATATATATATATATATATATATATATATATATATATACATACATACATATAAATATATCTACATACATATATATACATGTCCATTAAAAAATATATATTTCCCTTTATTACTTTCCAACCTCACCACACCTTCCCTAATTGGAGTAAACTAGTGAACAACAATGCTTAGGCCTCTACTTCCAGCTTATACATACTATATATATTTTATATTTTTACAATAATTGTATTTTGTTTGTTTTTACTCCTGAACTCCGATCATTTTCATGATGTCCATCTGTTTTGCTTCTATATGTCATAGCTTTCTAACTGTGCTCTTTCACAAAAGCTCTCAACCTATAACCTATATACTTATTTTGGACACAGTATGCTTTACATTAGTTATCTTGTTGTTATTAGTTGTTGTTAGTTGTTATTAGTCCCATCCTTCAACTCTATTCAACACCACCCATCTATCATTTAACACCATCCATATTGGATTTCTATTTGCCATATATTTTTCAACTGTACTGTGATGTTTTACAAAAGTTCTGAACCCTTCTATTCTCATTGTTTCTACAGATTGTAAATTGAAAATAAACATTTTTGCTAAAACATTATTAAATTATTGATCGATTGACTATGACTTTTCAGATCACCCAGTAGTGCTATCTGCATGTTTAGCTCCAGGTAAATATTGCAATCCTTTAGCCATTCCTGGACCTGTGTCCAAAAACATGTATTTGTTAGTACTGCTAGGTTTCACTCAGTCAAATGTAACAAATAACTACATTTTTTATAAAGAAATGTACGAATGATACATTTGTGACATCAATATTTAAAAATTATTTACAAAAAAAATATTCAATACAGTAATATGATATCTGTATGTAGAACATTTACATTTGACATTTTAGTCATTAGCAGATGCACTAATCCAGAGCAATTTACGAAAAGTGCATTCATTTTAAACTTGCTAGGTGAGACAACCACATCCCAGCTAGCACATACAGCTTGGTGAGAGCGTGGTTGTCCTATGGTTTATTGCATACAACCTTCCCATAACGCAGAGATTCCCAAAGATTTTTGGCCTGCAGTCTCATTTTGATGTCAAAAAATGTTTGCGACCCCACCATGTAAAAAAAGGGGTGTAATCAACGGTCAATGTTTACTTTTTTAATTGTTGGTATGACAGTCTATGATGTTATTTTCCCCCCAGTCTGATTTAGTGCCTGGTCTTGTCCATTATGTTCTAATGAGGCTTGTGGGCATTGTAGAGTGAAACATAAGACATATGTGTTCCTGGGAGTCTTGTCTTTCAGTGGGTCATAATATTTTGTAGCTTAAACAATTCAAAAGATAGTCAAATTTTTTGGAAGAAAACAGAAACCGCTCTGTTTATTACCACCGTATCTGATGTAACCCCAGTTCTATGAACCAAGCACAATCATTTGTATTCATTTCAGAGTTTGTCTCCCCATTTAATAGTCAGGCGACCCGTAGTTTGGGAAACACTGCCATAAAATGTCCTACAAGTTTCCTCATGGTTCTATTTAAAGTAATGTTCTCAAAACATTCAGAGAACGTTAAGAAACAAGGTTCTTTTGTGGGAATTTCAGTACTTCAGCATAATGTTTTCTGCAGGTTTCCTCATGGTTCTATTAAAAGTCATGTTCTCAGAACATTAAGAAAACTTTCCATAAAATCCACAAGAAAACATGAGTAAAGTTAAAAAAAGTTATAAGAATGTTATTAAAAAACATATACATTCCTTTCTTCTCATTTTTGCTACCCTTCCCCAGATCTGTGCCTCAACACAATCAGGGCACAGCTCGGGGCTGAGGGGGGTCTGTAGCAAGCAGCAACAGTGAGAGACTTATTTCTGGAAAGGTGGATTTTTTTAAGTTGAAGCTCAAACTGTTTGGGCACAGACCTGGATAGTACGATAGAGCTCTGCAGGATATCTCTACAGTAGATTGCAACCCCACCCCCTTTGGCAGTTCTATCGAGATGGAAAATGTTGTAGTTGGGGATGGACATTTCTGAATTTTTTATGTCCTTCCTAAGCCAGGATTCAGACACTGCTAGAACATCAGGGTTGGCGGAGTGTGCTAACGCAGTGAATAACTCAAACTTAGGGAGGAGGCTTCGAATGTTAACGTGCAAGAAACCAAGGCTTTTACGGTTACAGTGTCACGATCGTTGGCACATGATGAAGCGGACCAAGGCGCAGCGTTGAAGGTGAACATATTATTTATTTAGAATGATCACACGATCAAAACAACAACGATAACGTGACGTCTACGGTATAACACAAACCAAATCAGAACAAGATCCCACAAAGAATAGCTGAAAACAGCCTACCTAAGTATGGCTCCCAATCAGAGACAACGAGCAACAGCTGCCTCTGATTGGGAACCACCCTGACCAACATAGATCTATATGATCTAGAACAAAACCCAAAACATAGAAAACACAACATAGAAGCTACCCCGAGAAACTAAACATAGAAAATCCACACCCTGGCTCAACATTTCAGAGTCCCCAGAGCCAGGGCGTGACAGTACCCCCCCCCAAAGGCGCGGACTCCGACCGCGCCAACAGAACACCACAGGGGAGGGACCGGGTGGGCACTCCGCCTTGGCGGCGGATCCGGCTCTGGGCATGATCCCCACTCCCTCTCTAACCCCCCACAGTACCCCTGGTCCGGTCTGGCCCTGCTGGCCGGAGCTGGACTGACCACTGGTGGAGCGGATTACTCTAGCTCCGACGTGAAGCATCTGACCGGTGCCGGACCAGCCACCGGTGGAACAGGCACGGGCCGTGCCGGACTGACGACGCACACCACTGGCTTGGTGTGGGGAGCAGGAGCGGGCCGAGCCGGGCTGTCGAAGCGCACCCCTGGCTTGGTGCGGGGAACAGGCACGGGCCGTGCCGGACTGACGACGCACACCACTGGCTTGGTGTGGGGAGCAGGAGCGGGCCGAGCCGGGCTGTCGAAGCGCACCCCTGACTTGGTGCGGGGAGCAGGAACGGGCCGAGCCGGGCTGACGAAGCGCACCCCTGACTTGGTGCGGGGAGCAGGAACGGGCCGAGCCGGGCTGACGACGCGCACCACTGACTTGGTGCGGGGAGCAGGAACGGGCCGGACCGGGCTGACGACGCGCACCACTGACTTGGTGCGAGTGGCAGGAACAGGCCGGACCGTACTGGGAACACACACCACTGGCCCTACGTGGGGATCAGGAACAGGCCGGACCGGACTGGCAACACACGCCAGTACCTCTCGCCGTGCCTCTACAACCTCCTTCCCCCTGGTGACCAGTGACTCCCGTAACCTGGAGTCCTCCTGCTGCCCCGTCGTCCACGGCGTTAGCACCCCCCTAAAAAATTTATGGGCTTCACTCTTACCCGTGGCCAAGGCCTCCATCCCTCTTGCCAGACTCGCACTCATCTCCTCCCACGTCCATCCTCTCTCCTCGTCACGCTGCTTGATCCAGTCAAGGTGGGATCTTCTGTCACGATCGTTGACACATGATGAAGCGGACCAAGGCGCAGCGTTGAAGGTGAACATATTATTTATTTAGAATGATCACACGATCAAAACAACAACGATAACGTGACGTCTACGGTATAACACAAACCAAATCAGAACAAGGTCCCACAAAGAATAGCTGAAAACAGCCTACCTAAGTATGGCTCCCAATCAGAGACAACGAGCAACAGCTGCCTCTGATTGGGAACCACCCTGACCAACATAGATCTATATGATCTAGAACAAAACCCAAAACATAGAAAACACAACATAGAAGCTACCCCAAGAAACTAAACATAGAAAATCCACACCCTGGCTCAACATTTCAGAGTCCCCAGAGCCAGGGCGTGACATACAGAAGTCAACAAATGATAATGCCTGGGGAGTAGGAGTGATACTGGAGGCTACAGGGCCTGGGTTAACCTCTACATCACCAGAGGAATAGAGGAGGAGTAGAATAAGGATACGGCTAAAGGCTTTAAGTACTGGTCTTCTAGTGCATTGGGTACAGAGAAAAAAAGGGGCAGATTTCCGGGCATTGTAGAATAGATTCAGGGCATTATGTACAGACAAGGATATGGAAGGATATGAGTACAGTGGAGGTAAACCTAAGCGTTGGGTAACGATGAAAGAGATACCATCACTGGAGGCACCGATTGAGTCGGTCTCCGCGTGTATGGGGTGTGGGACAAAGGAGCTATCTAAGGCAGGTTGAGCTGGGCTGGGGGATCTACAGTGAAATAGTACAATAAGAAATAACCGAAACAGCAATAAGCAAGGCATATTGACATGGGAGAGAGGCATAAAGCAATCACAGGTGTTATTCGAGAGAGCTAAGACAACAGCTGGTAATGGCGACAAAGTTTGGGCTGAGGCTAAACATAAACAGGATGCGGTACCGTAAAAAGGAACAGTCCAGCAGGCATCAGCTGTGTAGCTGAGTTATCATAAGGTCCGGTGAACAGCAATAGGAGAGTTCGGAGGTAGTTCCGGGTTTGCTATAGCACTGGCGAGCAAGAGGCCACGGCTAGCATGTGCTAGCGGGCCGGGGATAGCAGATGGATCTTCGTGGTCGACGTCGTAACGGGAAGCCTGTTGTAACCACATCAGACGATTTCGTCGGGAGACCAGTCGTTTTGGTTGCAGCTAGCTAGCTGCGATGATCCGGTGTTAAAGGTCCAGTGATTCAGTGATTCTGGCAGAAAAAAACGATATGTTCTGGGTCGATAACGGGCTGTGCAGATAGTGCAGACTGGCCGATAATAGTCCAGGCTAGAGCTGGCTGGTAGGTAGTGCAGGCCACGGACAATGGTGAAAAAACGCTAACGTGGCTAATAGCAAGTAGCTAGTTAGCTGGCTACTCCCGTCCGGTAGACAGAGAGGTAGATAGCCGGGATATGGGGCTAGCTCAAGGCTAACTGGTGCTTGCTTCGAGGGCAGTGGTGATTAGCCAAACAGCAACATCCATTCGGTTGTGACTAGCTAGTTGCGATCCGGTGTTAATGTCCAGTGATTCAGTGAATCCGATGTTCTGGGTGAAAACCGCTAATGGTGGCTAATAGCAAGTATCTAGTTAGCTGGCTAGCTAGTTTCAACTGGAGATTCTAGATAAAAGGTAAGTCAATAATAGAATCCGTTCCACATTGAGTGAGGCGGGTTGCAGGAAAGTATATTTTGTAGAAGGATGAAAAGTGTGATAGGGAAATATGTACGAAAAATACAAAAAATACAAAAAACTGGCTATTTACACAGACACACAACAAAGAACACGACCGCACTGCTACGCCATCTTGGATATATAATCTCCACCCAGCACATCCAGAAGGGGACTGGCCACCCCTCAGAGCCTGGTTTCTCTCTAGGTTACTTCCTAGGTTTCTGCCTTTCTAGGGAGTTTTTCCTAGACACCGTGCTTTTACATCTGCATAGCTTGCTGTTTGAGGTTTTAGGGTTTCTGTATAGCACTTTGTGACATCTGCTGATGTAAAAAGGGCTTTATAAATAAAATGTGATTGATTGATTGATTGTAGTACAGAAAAGCCAAGCCCCCATGTATCAGTGGAGGCTGGTGAGGGGAGGACGGCTCATAGTAATGGCTGGAAAGGAATGGATTGAATGAAAGGTTAGCAAACATATGGAAACCATGTGCTTGATACCATAACATTCATTCTGTTTCAGCCGGTACTATGAGCCGTCCTCTGATTTAAATTGCCACTAGCCACCACTGCTATGTATGAGTCAGTAAAAGTAATTGGCAGATCTGAAGTAGTTTCAAGTAACAATGGCTTTCTACTACTTACTTAAAATGCATACTATTTAGAATGCACTGCTTAGTAAAAACGAATGCAGTACACAACTAATATCAACATACTATACTCATCCATGCTGCGAAGGCGTCATCTAATGATCAGTTGCTTTGAATACCGCCATTCTGATTATCAGCTGTGGTCAAAAACATTCTCTTCCTCAGTAGTGTGCAGAAAATTATACTAGATGAAAAGCCGAAATCAGTACATCCTGCAATTTAAAGCATACTACATTACTGAAATTTCACATACTGTATAACGTTCTATTTTCGCATACTCAAAATGCCTACTATTTAGAACACTAGAATGGGTATTCGGACACGGCCCATGAAACATTTTTCGTCTTAGGGGAGACGGTCAAGGAGACGGAACAGAGTCTAGAGGAGCTGATGGCTCAGATGAGGAAGATATAGCTAGGACCAGAAGATACCTCTGTTTTCAGACAACCCTCATAGGATACGTCACAAATGAAACCCAATTCTATAGAGTGCACTACTTTTGACCAGAGCCATTCTGTTAAATTAGCTTAAGCTTGAAGTAATGGACCAGGTACATACAAATCTTAGCTGTATAATTAATTGTGCTTATGTATCACCTGTTGACCGAGAGGAAAGATTGTTGTAACACTCGGAATTGAATAAGTAATCAATCACTGCATTATGGATGCAATTACTACGACTGTATAGAACTTCTAAACGTTTTGAATGATGGTGAATGAGGCCCAACATTTCTCTGCATGACAAACCTGCCTTTACTGTATCTGCTCCATGTCTAGCTCTGGTCCAGGGCCTAACATGTGGTTTGAGCCTTAATAGATCAAGCTGCACATAACGCCCTGGACCAGAGCTACTCCATGTCATACTCTTAGCTGTTTAAACTGATATATACACTACCGGTCAAATGTTTTAGAACACCTACTCATTCAAGGGTTTTTCTTTCTTTTTACTATTTTCTACATTGTAACTACATCAAAACTATGAAATAACACATATGGAATCATTTACTAACCAAAAAAGGGTTAAACAAATCAAGATATATTTTATATTTGAGATTCTTCAAGCCTTGATGACAGCTTTGCACACTCTTGGCATTCTCTCAACCAGCTTCATGAGGTAGTCACCTGGAATACATTTCAATTAACAGGTGTGCCTTCTTAAAAGTTAATTTGTGGAATTTCTTTCCTTCTTAGTGCATTTGAGCCAATCAGTTCTGTTGTGACAAGGTAGGTGGGGTATACAGAAGATAGCCCTATTTGGTAAAAGACCAAGTACATATTATGGAAAGAACAGGTCAAATAAGAAAATAGAAACGACCATCCATCATTATTTTAAGACATGAAGGTCAGTCAACACTGAACATTTCAAGAACTTTGAACGTTTCTTCAAGTGCAGTTGCAAAAACCATCAAGAGCTATGATGAAACTGGATCTCATGAGGACCGCCACAGGAATGGAAGACCCAGAGTTACCTCTGCTGCAGAGAATAAGTACATTAGAGTTACCAGCCTCAGAAATTGCAGCCCAAATAAATAACAGACACATCTCAACATCAATTGTTCAGAGGAGACTGTATGAATCAGGCCTTCATGGTCGAATTGCTGCAAAGAAACCACTACTAAAGGACACCATTAAGAAGAAGAGACTTGCTTGGGCCAAGAAACACGAGCAATGTACATGAGACCGGTGGAAATGTGTCCTTTGGTCTGTAGTCCAAATTTGAGATTTTTGGTTCCAACCGCCGTGTCTTTGTGAGACATGGTATGGGTGAACGGATGATCTCCGCATGTGTATTTCCCACGTAAAAGCATGGAAGAGGAGGTGTTATGGTGTGGGGGTGCTTTGCTGGTGACACTGTCTGTGATTTATTTAAAATTCAAGGCACACTTAACCAGCATGGCTACCACAGCATTCTGCAGCGATACGCCATCCCATCTGGTTTGGGCTTAGTGGGACTATTATTTATTTTTCAACAGGACAATGACCCTACCCACCTCCAGGTTGTGTAAGGGCTATTTTACCAAGAAAGGGAGTGATGGAGTGCTGCATCAGATGACCTGGCCTCCACAATCCCCCGACCTCAACCAAATTGAGATGGTTTGGGATGATTCTATGAAATACAAAATATATTTTGATTTCTTTAACACCTTTTTGGTTACTACATGATTCCATATGTGTTATTTCATAGTTTTGATGTCTTCACTATTATTCCACAATGTAAAAATACAGAAAACCCCTTGTTTCCTTCCTCCTTTGGGTACATTGACTTCAATACAAAACCTAGGAGGCTCATGGTTCTCAGCCCTTCCATAGACTTACACGGTAACTATGAAAACTTCCAGAGGACTTCTTCCAACCTATCAGAGCTCTTGCAGCATGAACTGAAATGTTGTCCACCCAATCAAAGGATCAGGTAATGAATCTAGTACTGAAAGCAAAAGCTACATCTAGTTGCACTGCAGTGCATAACATGTGGTGAGTAGTTGACTCAAAGAGAGAGAAAGACAACATTTAAACAGTTTTTAACTAATTAATTTATTCAGAAATGAGAGAGATTGAGAGCTGTATTTCGTTTGATTTTACATTAGATTTTTTCACTTTCAATACTTAGCTATCAAATGCAGCTAGCTAGTTTAACCTACTCAAACACCTGGGTCAAACAGAGGGATGCTATGTTAACTAGCTGGCTATGGCTATCCAACACTGGAACTCTTCCAAGTCAAGGTAAGCTTTTGGTTTTGTTAATTTGTTGCCACCGGGGCCCTCCGGTGTAACTGCTAAATTGCTTACTGTCTGTACACTGTACTGCATAATTTTTGCGGGTTTACTAACACATTAGTTATATTAGCTATGTTGACTATGATGTTGCTTTAGCTAATATGATGACAATGATGTAGGCTGTGTTTTTTGCCTGGTCACAGATAGCTGATGTGTTGTGCATTGAAGTCCACAAGCAAATTGAAAAGGTGAGAGAAGGAAAGCACGAAAATGCGAGATCGAATGCAACGTGGCCGCTATAAAAGTGAACTGTGCTTACGTGTGATCAGGGGTGTATTCATTCCGCCGATTCTGTTGACAAACCTTTCTTAAACGGAAGCAAACGGAACAAAAAGGGGATAAACATACCTGAATTTGGCCAATAGAAACTCTCGTTTGCAACTGTTGATTACACCCTAGATCAGCTAGATGCAGGCAAGAGTGGGCAAGGCGGTATTGAATGTGTCACTGTCTGTCGCCTCAAATGTTTTCTCTGGACCTGTGTGCACCTGCATTGTAAACTTTCATTTATAGACTAGCTTGTAGCAACCACATGATGGGTATAGGGAACATTCAAGCATCATGTTGAAGCTTACACCTATCGTTGTTACATTGAACTGGGTGAATGGAATATGAACGACAGTCATTCAATATGCTGTAATAGAAATAAGGCCATGCTCATTAAAAAAATTGTCGTCCTCCCTCACCTTAAACGGCACCGACCGCCACTGCTGTAAAGATGTTTCTTTCAGCTTTTTAGAGGACAACAATACACCCTCAATTATGATATCAGTGTCCTGAAATGCATTGACATCTAGATTTGATCTACAGCCAATTGTATCATGCAGCGTCGGTGTCGTAGGCCTACAGAACATGAACTTTAAACCTGTCATAGAGTACAGAGAACGTACATTGCTTGTGATCCTGGGAGTATACAATGGAACTAAAATAGCTTTATAATGGCTGATGATGCAAGTAATATCTTCCCTGATGTCACTTATGTAACTGTAATAATCTGTTTCCACTTTTAATCGGGCTGGCCAAAGATGTTTAAATGAGAGAAATGCCACCTGGTGGCAACGAATGGAACAACAGGAAAAACACATTCTATGAATAATATTCAATTTGCTATATGATAGAGCCATATAAGAGTTATAAGGTAACATGAGTAAATTACATCAGTTATCATTCAGCTGATGCAATCCTGTCAGAAGGGAAATATTACAGTATGCAACCATGACATATATATAGAGACGAGGCTTGAACCCCCGTTTGCAGGGGAATGTGTGGTCCATTACCACTTCACCAGATCCCGGAACTATCTGGCCTTCTCAGTTTATATCCTGGACCTTCTCATCAACTGAGGTGGACACCACCTTCCCATCCACCATCTCCTCCACGATCACCCTCACACGCTTCTGCATGTGTGGGTTGTACTCTGTGGAAAGAGCCACAAAACAGGAATTCATTAATTAATTAATTGTGCGTATGATGGGTAACAACACTTGATTCTTTCACTGATTCATTCATTTTATTAATCATTCTCCTGCTTGCTCACCTTCCACCACTTCCTGGACTTGTTGTACTTCCTGGACCTTCTCAACCACGATCACTTTCCTGACCTCCTGTCGGGTCTCTACATGCCTACTGGTAGATACACAGGGGAAGAACACTTCCGGTCAGCTAAACTCACAAACACACATCTTGATCTTTTAGTTTGCAATGAGGTTCCAATAAGCAGCTGTCATCCCCCCCCCCCCCCCCCCCCCATCCCTTCCCCCTCCCTCTCTTTCCTCCTCTCCATTATCCCCTCTCACCTGAGTCCCTCTCCATCTAGCAGCCTCCTGTACTCAGCGATCTCCATCTCCAGCCTCATCTTGATGTCCAGGAGGATCTGGTACTCGGAGGCCTGCTGCTGGATGCTGACGTTGAGCTGCTGAAGCTCCTCCTCCATGCTGTTGATATGAACCTGCAGCTGGCTCAGCTGGGAGCCATAGCGACCATTTATATCAGTGACGCTCTGCTCCAGGTACCCCTTCTAGGAATGTGTTTATGTTTGTAAGGGATGAAGAAAGGAGAGGGTAGTAGAAATTGATGAACAGGGAGATGAAGAAGGGTAGAGATAGTTAGATTGGTGCGCATAAAGCTGTTAGAACACCTTGACATTACACCACAGTGGAGGTTGAAAACATCTAACAAACTTTGATTTTGGACTGTAATGTTCCTTTATGACATAAAGGAATTCCATATTTTAGGAACAGAGATAGGGTAAAGACAAATGCTATATGTTTAGGGATTCTGATTCACTAAGATGTTTTGACATCATACCTGAGTGAGCAGGCCATGCAGTTCAATCTCCAGGCTCTGGAAGGTCCTCTTCAGGTCGGTCACCTGAGACTGAGAGGTCTTCACCTCTGTGGTGCTGGTGGTGATCTGGTTCTGAAGCACCTCCACCTGACACACACAAACACACACACATCGTTTTAGTCAATAGTATAGTACCACTTGTAGTGTCTAAGCAATTTATGACTTTTTGCAAATGGTATTTTAGAGGATGTTGATTCAACTTAGGGAAGTATCTGGAGAGCAGTTCTATAAGGGCACCCTAAAACAGAGGAAGTCTGTTGTGTGGAGTCATGGGATTGGTCTGTAGGGGAAACCACCCATATCATGTCGCAGATTATAAATACCATGATTAAAACAAAGGACGGGGAGTAACAACATATTAGATCGGGTCCGTTGTTCTCCAGATGCCTGCAGAAGTCTGTAAATTGACGCTGAAATATTTTGATATAATAAACCTTTATAATCAAAGTACAGTGTAAGCGGACTCCTTGTTCTCACAGCATAATATGCATCATTATTTAGTTACTACACACTTCACAAAACACATTTAGGGACCCGGGCCCACACACTTTGAGGACCCCTGTCCTATTTTCAGAGATTGTTTCACCTTGCTCTTGAACCACTCGGCAGCATCTCTCTGGTTCTTCGCCACCATGCCCTCATACTGGGTCCTCATCTCCTCCAGCACCTTGCTCATGTCCACTGAGGAAGCACAGTCCATCTCCACATTCACAGCACCACACTGCTCCGTCCGCATCAAATGCATCTCCTAACAACAAGAAAAGGGGGACAAATTGTGTCATAATACCTGGGATTTGTAGTTTACTTATATACAGGGAAGGCTAAAAGTATGTGAAAACAATGAGTTACTGTATATTTCAGTACTAATAACTGTGAAGTTGCCATAGATTTGTTGTGGTTGAGTTTTGCCCCCTTGTGGCCAAACATGGAAAGGTCTCAAACCCACTGAGAGTTAATAAATACATTCAAGTGCAAAAACATTGCAAAAACTACAGGGGGAGCAATGG
Organism: Coregonus lavaretus; assembly: GCF_964263955.1. Lineage (NCBI taxonomy): Eukaryota > Metazoa > Chordata > Actinopteri > Salmoniformes > Salmonidae > Coregonus > Coregonus lavaretus. The sequence continues at coordinate 4,649,132 of NC_139993.1, read as the reverse complement.
TGTCCAAATGAAAAAAACACGTGGCTGTCCTGGCACATTGACACTTCAGCCAATAGCACAAGCGTTAAGACTTGAGTGTGTGACGAGAATTGCGGAGGTTACCTCCTCATGGTTCTTCCTGAGGTAGACCAGCTCCTCCATCAGCCCCTCAATCTGCATCTCAAGGTCTCCTCTGGCATGTGTAAAGCTGTCTAGGACTCCTCTCAGACGAGCCACATCCCCTTCCGTTGTCATACGCATGTTAGCCTCCTTCTCTAACCTATACGGGTTGAGGAGGGGAGAGAGCTTGATTAGTTCCTTCTCACAACAAACCAAGATACAAATTGCCCAACCATAAACTGATCCATAGCCCCTGCCTACCCCCATAAGCATTTCTGTAGATCTGGGAGGATTGGATGTACTCAATCTCGAACATATAGGCCAAGAGCTACAAACTGAAACAGTACACTCACAGAAGCGGTGTACAGTACAGAGAGGAAGTGCACCTACTTCATCTTAAAGTCATCAGCTGCAAGTCTGGCATTATCCACCCGCAGGATAATCTGAGAGTTCTCCACAAACCTGGCATGGATCTAGGAACAGGAGGACAGCCACAGTCAATGGAATGTAATAACAGTGTCAACTATGTATGGGATATAATGTGTTTAGATCAGGAGATCTGGGTCATATCTATTGTTCATTCATATACAACAAGGCACAGTTTTTCGACAATTAACTAAATAAATACTGAGACAATAGAAATTACACCTCTAATCTATCACTTAGATTAGAGGAAAGTATTCAGACCCCATTACTTTTTCCACATTTTGTTACGTTACAGCCTTATTCTAAAATTGATTGAATAAATAAAACATCCTCAGCAATCTACACACAATACCCCATAATGACAAAGCTAAAACTGGTTTTTGGAAATTTTTGCACAGCTATTAAAAATAAAAAAACAGAAATACCTTATTTGCATAAGTATTCAGACCCTTTGCTATGAGACTCGAAATTAAGCTCAGGTTTATTCTGTTTCAATTGATCTTCCTTGAAATATTTCTACAACTTGAATGGAGTCCACCTGTGGTAAAAATAAATTGATTGGACATGATTTGGAAAGGCCCAAACCTGTCTATATTAGGTCCCACAGTTGACAGTGTATGTCAGAGCAAAAACCAAGCCATGAGGTCAAAGGTATTCTCCGTAGGGCTCCGAGACAGGATTGTGTCGAGGCAAAAATCTGGGGAAGGGTATCAAAAGATGTCTGCAGCATTGAAGGTCCCCAAGAACAGAGTGGCCTCCATCATTCTTAAGTGGAAGAAGTTTGGAACCACCAAGACTCTTCCTAGAGCTGGCCGCCCGGCCAAACTGACCAATCGGGGGAGAAGGGCCTTGGTCAGGGAGGTGAGCAAGAACGCGATGGTCACTCTGACAGAGCTTCAGAGTTCCTCTGTGGAGATGGGAGAACCTTCCAGAAGGACAACCATCTCTGCAGCACTCCACCAACCAGGCCTTTATGGTACAATAGCCAGACGGAAGCCACTCCTTAGTAAAAGCGACATGACAGCCCGCTTGGAATTTGCCAAAAGGCACCTAAAGACACTCAGACCATGAGAAACAAGATTATCTGATCTGATGAACCCAAGATTGAACTCTTTGGCCTGAATGCCAAGTGTCACATATGGAGGAAACCTGGCACCATCCCTACGTTAAAGCATGGTGGTGGCAGCATCATGCTGTGGGGATGTTTTTCAGCGGCAGGGACTGGGAGTCTAGTCAGGATCGAGGAAAGATGAACGGAGCAAAGTACAGAGAGATCCTTGATGAAAACCTGCTCCAGAGTGCTCAGGACCTCAGACTGGGTCGAAGGTTCACCTTCCAACAGGACAACGACCCTAAGCACGCAGCCAAGACAATGCAGGAGTGGCTTCGGGACAAGTCTCAGAATGTCCTTGAGTGGCCCAGCCAGAGCCCGGACTTGAACCCGTTCGAACATCTCTGGAGAGACCTGAAAATAGCTGTGCAGTAACGCTCCCCATCCAACCTGACAGAGCTTAAGAGGATCTGCAGCGAGGAATGGGAGAAACTCCCCAAATACAGGTGTGCCAAGCTTGTAGCGTCATACCCAAGAAGACTGAGGATGTAATCGCTGCCAAAGGTGCTTCAACAAAGTACTGAGTAAAGGGTCTGAATAATTATGTAAATGTGATATTTCCGTTTTTTTATTTTTATAAATTTGTTAAAATATGTAAACAATGTTGATTCAACCAGTGTGTGCCCAGTGGGTTGCTACATTAAAACTACATTACCCAGAAGTACCTTGTTGCGGATGTCTGCGATGGTGGCATAGAACCCACTGAGGTCCTTCTTGTGAGTCGGTGATCTCATCTCGTAGAACTCTTTGATCTGCAGCTCCAACTTACTATTGGCTGCCTCTAGAGAGCGCACCTGTGTACAAAGGGAGTGGAAGGAATCAGTTCAGTTCATGGGTCTATCCAAAATAGGACCTATGGGTGCCATTTGGGGCGCATTCCATCACGTTATGTGAATCAGTGCACTCCCATAACATAATCCCCAACATAATGGAATTTAAAATAAATGATCAAATCCTGCTATGTCATTGACCTCATTATGTATTTAGGAACGTGTGTTTATAATAGTAATACAGGTGTGTCTTTTAATAATAATAAGACTTATCCTTGGAGATTTACAGGCAAAGAAAAGGTTAGTGGAGGGAATCAGTTCAGTTCATGGGTCTATCAGAAATGGCACACTATTCCCTATTTAGAGCACTATTTTTGACCAGAGCCCTATGGGCCATGTTGTGCACTACATAGGGAATAGGGTGCCATTTGGGGCGCACACCATCATGTTATGTGAATCTGCACACACCCATTAGATAATCCCCAACATAATGGAATTGAAAATAAATGATCAAATCCTGCTATGTCATTGTCCTCATTATGTATTTAGGAATGTGTTTATAATAGTAATACAGGTGTGTCTTTTAATAGTAATGAGACTTCTCCTTGGAGCTTTACGGGCAAACTATAGGTTACTGTTTCTTCACAATAGCAATTTTAAAATTAGAAAAGTTAATGATGGAATAAATCGTTTTTAAAAAGTTAAAAGTTAAGTAAAAGGGGTTTTATATATATATATATTTATGGGGTCAATTTACTGTAGACTACTGCATTATCACATTTAATTTAACATTGTGGATCATATTCATGAAAGGGGTTATTTAAAACAAAAATGTATTAATGTATGGGGTCAATTTACTGTAGCCTACTGTATTATCATATTTAATTTAACATTGTGGATTATATTCATGAAAGGGGTTATTTAAAACAAAAATGCTTTCATAACAAAGATTGAAGATAATTTGCTCATTAAAAAAATCTGTATCATCGAATATGTAGTATTTTGAAAAGAGTTATCACTCTCTCTTGTCTGTTGGTCTCCACGCTCATAATCTGGGACGTGCATAATATCGCGCAGCTCGCGTGGCGTAATCGCCATCCACATCCCCGTCACTCTTCCTTACCTTTTCCAGGTAGGTGGCCAAACGGTCGTTCAGATTCTGCATGGTATGCTTCTCGTTGGCGCTGAAAGTGATCTGGCCTGGCCCGTCCATAGAGAAAGAGGATTGAGAGATACGGGTGCCGTATCCCCCCGCACCTCCATATACACTCGGCGCGCGACTGCTCCCAAGAGATGACACGCTCATACGGGACCTACCGCCTCCCAAACCGTTGGAAAACAGCATCCCACCGGTAGAACTGAGGCCACTCGAACCGACACCGCTACGTGAGCTGTAGCTACGGCTACTACTGCGACTGGCTACAATGGACATGGCGAGAGATAGTCTGGCGATGCGTCCTGGGAGGTTAAAGTGCGTTCTTCCGAGTTGGAGGCGACAGGTAAAATAACTCCTTTTGTGTCCTCGAGCTTTTTATACAGTTGGATTAAGCGTGATTGACCACGTCACCACTATTCCTTGGAATGAAAGTGTATCTAATTGTTTTGTTAAGTAGGTGGGTACAGGGCTTGCAACAACTATGTAACAAGAGACATCAAGTCACTAAAGACTTTAAGGGTAATTAATTGTTCAGTAAAGGTTGTGGTTTATGAAGGGCAGTGTGTTTGACAGGTATAGACTGACAAGTCAGACAGCTTGAGATTCTCTGGAAATTCACTGGATGTGTTTTGTAAAGCTGACATTCCATGGTTTCAGACAACCATTTTCAATTACATTTTGGTTTGTTTACTGAAATTGGCAATGTTTTTAATATATTTCAATATATAATTGGCAAGGATTTGTAGGCTTAATATTGTATTTGTTATGTTATTATTTTAACAAACTAATATGTTGCACCAAGTCACTCGATCACTTACGTCAGATGATTTTCTATCATTCTATCCATTTGAAAAGATGAGCAGTAACAGTCATATTTTTGAAATATAGATAACCATTATGATCTGTTCATGAATTCAACACATTCAATTTTGTTACTTCGTCTACTCAGTATACTTGCTCTCAGATTAGTTGGTTTGGATAGTGTGTTTAATCATTGTCAAAGTTATGTAGTAGGTTCTTACTAAAATAGAATGTTGCCCTAAGTCACTTTGATGATGTTGTCATTCTTTCTTTCTGAATTCAAAGATGTACTGTACAGTAACTATACCCTTATTTGAAATATCAATAAACCTCATAATTCCTCACATTCCATTTTGCCTACTCAGTACTTGCTCTCAGATGTTGGTTTGGATTTTGTGTTTCATTCAAGGGAAAAGTGTATGCAAAACAGCCAGAAAACAGCCTGAATAAATTGAACAGTTTCATTCCAAAACGCTATATATCAATTTTCAGAAATGTTGGTAAATTAGCTTATATTGTTTAAAGAAATTCTGAAAGAGATAGGTGTGTTTTTTCACTATCTAATGAGGTTGTTCAATGACAAACATGTATTTGTTAGTACTGCTAGGTTCCACACAGTAAAATGTATCAAATAACTAAATTTATTATAAAGAAATGTATGAATGAAAAATTTGTGACATCAATATTTAAAATTATTCAGTACAGTAATATGAGATCTGTATGTAGAACGTTTACATTTTACATTTTAGTCATTAGCAAATGCTCTAATCCAGAGCAATTTACAGAAAGTGCATTCATTTTAAACTTGCTAGGTGAGACAACAACATCCCAGCTAGCACATAACGTTCTGAGAACCACATGTGTCTTAGAGCTTGGTGAGAGCGTGGTTGTCCTATGGTTTATTGCGTACAAAAAAAATGTTGACCCCATCATTAAAAAATAGTGATGTAAGCAACGGTCAATGTTTACTTTTTTAATTGTTGGTATGACAGTCTGATGTTCTTTTTTCCCCCAGTCTGATTTAGTGCCTGGTCTTGTCCATTCTGTTCTAATGAGTCTTGTGGGCATTGTAGAGGGAAACATAAGTGTGATGAGTGTGGTGAAAGGAGTCAGGCGCAGGAGGGTAGTCACTGAATACAGAGTTTATTCCTTTGTTGACACACACGAGCTCCAATAGCGATCAACGAAACAGGCACAGGGGAAACAAACATCCCTGGTAAATACACTGTAACAGAATCCAAATATACATAGGCACAGGGGGAAAATCTACCCTGGCAACACAACGATCTGCGTAGCTCCACCGAGCTGCAATACTCTCACAATAAACAATCACCCACAAGGACAAGGGGCCAGAGGGAACACTTATACACAGACTAATTAGGGGATAGGAACCAGGTGTGTGTGATTGACAAGACGAGACAATTGTGATGATGATTGGGGCGGCAGTGGTTAGTAAGCCGGTGACGACGAACGCCGAAGCCTGCCCGAACAAGGAGGGGAGGCAGCCTCGGCCGAAGTCGTGGCAGTGTTCCGGGGAGTCTTGTCTTTCAGTGGGTCATAATATTTTGTAGCTTAAACAATTCAAAAGATAGTCACATTTTTGGGAAGAAAACAGAAACCGCTGTGTTTATTACCACCGCATCTGACGTAACCCCAGTTCTATGAACCAAGCACAATCATTTGTATTCATTTCAGAGTTTGTCTCCCCATTTTATAATCAAGTGACGCGTAGTTTGGGAAATGCTGCCATAACATTTCCTACAGGTTTCCTCATGGTTCTATTTAAAGTCATGTTCTCAAAACATTCAGAGAACGTTAAGAAACAACGTTCTTTTGTGGGAATTTCAGTACTGTCACGATCGTCGGTAAGAGATGAGGACCAAGGCGCAGCGTTGCAGACGAACATACTCTTTATTTATGATACACGATCAAAAAACAACAAAAACGATAACGTGACAGTCAATGGTCAAACACAAACCAACACGAACAAGATCCCACAACCACTGTGGGCAAACAGCCTGTTTAAATGTGGTTCCCAATCAGAGACAACCAGCCACAGCTGACACTCGTTGCCTCTGATTGAGAACCACACTGGCCAACATAGAAATGGAATACATAGATCTACACACCCTGGCTCAACATAACAGTGTCCCCAGAGCCAGGGCGTGACAGTACCCCCCCCTAAAGGCGCGGACTCCGACCGCGCCAACTAAATACCACAGGGGAGGGACCGGGTGGGCACTCCGCCTTGGCGGCGGATCCGGCTCCAGGCCTGATCCCCACTCCCTCTCCAACCCCCCAAAGTACCCCTGGTCCGGTCTGGCCCCGCTGGCCGGAGCTGGACTGCACACTGATGGAGCGGATTGCTCTAGCTCCGGCGTAACGCATCTGACCGGTGCCGGACCAGGCACCAGTGGAACAGGCACGGGCCGTGCCGGACTGACGACGCCCACCACTGGCTTGGTGTGGAGAACAGGCACGGGCCGTGCTGGACTGACGACGCACACCACTGGCTTGGTGTGAGGAGCAGGAGCGGGCCGAACCGGGCTGGCGACGCGCACCATTGGCTTGGTGCGGGAAGCAGGAGCGGACCGGACCGGGCTGACGATGCGCACCCCTGGCTTGGTGCGTGGAGCAGGAACGGACCGGACCGGGCTGACGATGCGCACCCCTGGCTTGGTGCGTGGAGCAGGAACGGGCTGGACCGGGCTGACGACGCGCACCATAGGCTTGGTGCGGGGAGCAGGAACAGGCCGGGCCGGGCTGGCGAAGCGCACCATAGGCTTGGTGCGAGGAGCAGGAACAGGCCGGGCCGAGCTGGCGACGCGCACCGTAGGCTTGGTGCGAGGGGCAGGAGCAGGCCGGGCCGGGCTGGCGACGCGCACCGTAGGCTTGGTGCGAGGGGCAGGAGCAGGCCGGGCCGGGCTGGCGACGCGCACCGTAGGCTTGGTGCGAGGGGCAGGAGCAGGCCGGGCCGGGCTGGCGACGCGCACCGTAGGCTTGGTGCGAGGGGCAGGAACAGGCCGGGCTGGGCTGGCGACGCGCACCGTACACTTGGTGCGGGGGGCAGGAACAGACCGGACCGTACTGGGGACACACACCACTGGCCCTACACCGGATCTGGAACGGGCCGGACCGGACTGGTAACACACCCCAGTACCTCTCGCTGTGCCTCTACACCTTCCATCCCCTCTTCGACCAGTGGCCCCCGTAACCTGGCGGCCTCCTCTGCCAACCCGCTGGGCCGCTCTATCGCGGCCTCCTGCTGCCCCGACGTCGTGAGCCCCCCCCCCCTAAAAAATGTCTGGGGGTCTCTCTTCCCCGTGGGCCAGGCCTCTATAGTTCTCGCCCAACTCTCGCTCTTCTGCTTCCAACTCCCACCATTCAGGTCCTCATTTGGCTTGACCCAGTCGAAGCTCTTCCTCCACTGTTCCCAAGTCCACCCTCTCTGCTCCTCACTAGGCTTGACCCAGTCGAGGTTGCCATGGAGATCTGCTAGCGATTCCCCTGGCGATGGCTCCTGGACACGCTGCTTGGTCCAGTTTTGGTGGGATCTTCTGTCACGATCGTCGGTAAGAGATGAGGACCAAGGCGCAGCGTTGCAGACAAACATACTCTTTATTTATGATACACGATCAAAAAACAACAAAAACGATAACGTGACAGTCAATGGTCAAACACAAACCAACACGAACAAGATCCCACAACCACTGTGGGCAAACAGCCTGTTTAAATGTGGTTCCCAATCAGAGACAACCAGCCACAGCTGACACTCGTTGCCTCTGATTGAGAACCACACTGGCCAACATAGAAATGGAATACATAGATCTACACACCCTGGCTCAACATAACAGTGTCCCCAGAGCCAGGGCGTGACAAGTACTTCAGCATAACGTTTTCTGCAGGTTTCCTCATGGTCCTGTTAAAAGTAATGTTCTCAGAACATTAAGAAAACTTTCCAAATAATCCAGAAGAAAACATGAGTAAAGTTAAAAAAAGTTATAAGAATGTTAGTTAAAAACATATACATTCCTTTCTTAGCATCAACAAAACTCTCTCTATCCTCTATCTTGTTAAGTGTGTTCAGGTGTTTTGGCCACGCCCAATAATTGGCCACACCTGATCTTAATGAGTGCTTGTTTCCTTTGAAATAGGGTCCGTTTGAATAAACTAAAATGAACAGCTTGGTATGAGTAAAAAAAAACATGGTATGCTAGCTCCATCCTGGTGCCGCAGCGGACTAATTCCATGGACAGACCAGAAGATCATAGGTTCGAATCTCACAGACGCCATGCCACAATAACAAATTAATGGGTTTGCATGATTACTGCCTAGGTGAATGAATTTATATCTGTGCTTGGAGTTCACAACAACAAAACTAGCAGTGTTATTTGAAAGTCTTATTGAAACATGTTCTCAGAACATTATTTAATTACCTTCAAATAACCTATCATTTCCGTTCTAACATTAATAAAACCTCCCAGGAAAACATTAAAGGAACCATATCAGAACCTCCTTGCAACTTAAAAATGAATGTTCCCAGAATAGGAGAATATTTCACTTTCGTTTAAAAAACCGTTCAGTTTTAACGGTCAGGAAACACATGGCTTCATTCCCAGAACCAATGGGAAACCAAAAATGTACGTTCCCACAACTTCCAAGGAAACAAATGTGCTGGCTGGGATATCACAGTCAAATATACAGGATACGAACATTCCATTTTAGCTAAACAATGGATTTATAGCATTTGCATTAAACAAAAAAAGCTGTACACTCCTGGATTGTACAATATTTGCACATTATTATTTTAAAAATTATAATTGCTAGACAGCCATTTTCAAGTCTTGCCATAGATTTTCAAGCCAATTTAAGTCAAAACTGTAACTAGGAACATTCAATGTCGTCCTGGTAAGCATTTCCGGTGTATATTTCACTCTTGTCCTGCTGAAAGGACATAAAGTTCATTTCTTTGCCACATTTTTTGCAGTTGTACTTTAGTGCCTTATTGCAAACAAATGTGCTAGCTGGGATATCACATTCCAATATAGAGGATACAACAAAACAATCTAAAATTGAGGAATTAAACATCTGAGAACAGTAATATTTTACAAACACATGAAGGTACCCATAAGCAATCATTTCTGATGAAAAAAAAACACTGAATAATGTGTTGATATAGCGTTTTTGAAATAAACGCTTCAAATACTTCTCCATAATCAAATCCAATTATGTCTACTGATTGACAGATGGACCTTTACTTTCCTACATACTGAGGCTGGATTTCAGTCAAACCTGTATGTTTACACGCTCTCTTTGTTTAGTAAGAACTGCCCAAGCTCACACACTAATTCTGAAAACCATCAAGCATCAACCTGTTAGAGGAGTCTGTAGTTGGATTTTTACAGTAGTGAAAACCATTCTATGATTTTATTTGATCATGGGGAAAATGAGCTGCTGTGTAGGCACTGCAAGGCAGGTTAGACTGAATTGAGCCATGTAATGATGATGAATGAGTCCTACCTTGTCAGCGCATGAACAGACATATCCCCAGGCCATTTCACCTGAACAAAAATCATTAGTGATGAATAGCACACAGATACAGTGCCTTCAGAAAGTATTCATACCCCTTGACTTATGCCACATTTTGTTGTGTTACAGCCTGAATTCAAAATTGAATTTAAAAATAACAGTATTTCACCCATATACACACAATACCCCATAATGACAACGTGAAAACTTAGAAATGTTTGCACATTTATTGAAAATTAAATACAGACATATCTCATTTACATAAGTATTCACACCCCTGAGTCAAAACATGTTAGAAGCACCTTTGGCAGGGATTACAGCTGTGAGTCTTTCTGGCTAAGTCTCTAAGAGCTGTACACACCTGGATTGTAAAATATTTGCACATTATTCTTTTTAAAATTCTTCAAGCTCTGTCAAGTTGGTTGTTGATCATTGCTAGACAGCCATTTTCAAGTCTTGCCATAGATTTTCAAGACGATTTAAGTCAAAACTGTAACTAGTCCACTCAGGAACATTCAATGTCGTCTTGGTAAACAACTCCAGTGTATACTTGACCTTTTGTTTTAGGTTATTGTCCTGCTGAAAGGTGAATTTGTCTCCCAGTGTCTGTTGGAAAACAGACTGAACCAGCTTTTACTCTACGATTTTGCCTGTGCTTAGCTCTATTCCGTTTCCTTTTATCCAAAAAAAATAAAAAATCCCTAGTCCCTGCTGATGACAAGCATATCCATAGCATGATGCAGCCACCACCATGCTTGAAAATATGAAGAGTGGTACTCAGTTGGATTTGCCCCAAACATAATGCTTTGTATTCAGGACATAAAGTTAATTTCTTTGCCATATTTCATGCAGTTTTACTTTAGTGCCGTATTGCAAACAGGATGCATGTTTTGGAATGTTTGTATTCTGTACATGCTTCCTTCTTTTCACTCTGTCATTTAGTTTAGTATTGTGGAGTAACTACACAACCGTTAAACTCTGTAACTGAGTTAAAGTCACCATTGGCCTCAAAGTGAAATCCCTGTGCGGATTCCTTCCTCTCCAGCAACTGAGTTAGGAAGGACGCCTGTATCTTTGTAGTGACTGGGTGTATTGATACACCATCCAAAGTGTAATTAATAATTTCACCATGCTCAAAGGGATACTCAGTGTCTTGCTTTTTTTTTTTTACGAATCTACCAATAGGTGCCCTTCTTTGCGAGACATTGGAAAACCTCCCTGGTCTCTTTGGTTGAATCTGTGTTTGAAATTCACTGCTCGACTGAGGGACCTTACAGATAATTGAATGTGTTTGGTACTGAGATGAGGTAGTCATTCAAAAACTATGTTAAACACTATTATTGCACACAGAGTGAGTCCATGCAACTTATTATGTGACTTGTTAAGCACATTTTTACTCCTGAACTTATTTATTCGTGCCATAACAAAGGGCTTGAATACTTATTGACTCAAGACATTTCAGCTTTTCACTTTTAATGAATTTCTAAAAACATAATTCCACTTTCACATTAAGGGGTATTTTGTGTTGACACAAAATCTAAATTGTATCAATTTTAAATTCAGGCTATAACACAAGAACATTTTTTGAAAAAGTCAAGGGGTGTGAATACTTTCTGAAGCAGAAATCGTTTATTTTTTACCTCAAAGCCACAAAAGTACAAATCATTCATACACGGTGGACCCACAAGACAACGTGATGAATGATCCACATGCCTCGCTATGTAAACTCATCCCCATCAAGACTTCACTGTCGCTATCCTCAAACCACCACCCATTGAAACCCCAAAGCCCCCTCATTCAGCTAATACACTTGTACATGAAACAATCACTTAACCTGGTTGCCTCTATGTATTCTCTGGTGACCCAAAAGGTTAAAAGGGAGTGTTTGACTTACATTTACATTTTACTCATTTAGCAGACGCTCTTATCCAGAGCGACTTACAGTTAGTGAGTGCATACATCATTTATATTTTCATACTGGCCCCCCATGGTAATCGAACCCACAACCCTGGCGTTGCAAACGCCATGCTCTACCATGTGAGCTACACAGGACTTCACGCTTCTTTGGCACCGTGTCTGGAAAACCAAGACACCATTGCGTGCCTAATCACTTGGCAGGCCTTCTGCTATCTCTACTGTTTTCTTTGGTTCTATTATCACAGGTAGAGATATTTATGTTCTGCCTCGATTAGCGTAAGACGGTAACAAAGGCAAAGGTGTGTCCTAATTGTCTTTGGCATACGTGCAATTCCTTCCAAATGTCAGTTGGAATGCCTGTGTGTCTTGGCTATTATGATAAATCAGGTATGGAGGGGAGTAGTATACCTCCTTTACTGGAAGTTACACCAGTAAAAAAGAGGGACACAGCACAGACTGGGCCAGCACAATTTGGAGGGCTGGAGGTGGAAGGACACTAACAAAATGCGTGTCTAGGACATCAACAATCTTACGTGCTTTTTTGCTTTAATGATCAGTTTCTCCGTAACTCTCTCTTCCACACCCACATCTCAAAACTGAATGAACAATATTTCAAACATACCTCAATTACCCCAGTTACCACACACACACACCTTCAATCTTCCTGGGAAAGAGCCGCCCTATGCATTCTTATCATCCTTGGAGTGCCAGAAACTGACAGACTGGCTTGCAGTTTTTCTATATAAATGAGTTGATACTTTACATTACTGTGAAGTGCACAATGAAAAGAGACATCAGGTCCATGTTAAACCATTATCTTTTGTTTCTATTTCCATAACAGCATATCACTTTGGCTGTGGTATCCTGATAACAATTACAGTGTATTTTTAAATGTATTTTCTATTGACAAGCTTCATTGACAACATTCTAAATGGATATCATATCTGTATGAATTTAATTAAAATGTTTTTACAGCTTTTAAAGACTATATTATATACAGAAGATACTTCCTTGACTTTTTAGAAAATCTATACGTCAACAACTCTAATGTTGTTTCCAGTCAATGATGCTCTCTTTAGTCCAGATAAGAGTGGAGGATGTACGTCACCACACACTGTCCACTTAACCCTTCCTCATCGGTTGTTTAGGTTACGCCTTAACGATATCAATGTCATAATCATTTTACAACTAGGTCTATATTAAGAACAACAGTAATGATACGGTGCCTTTGTGTTTCTAAGTGATGGACCACTTGCCACTTTTTCCATGGTATTTTCAATGATCGATCCATGGTTTTCGTTGCATGTCAATGCAAGTGGAAGTTAGAGTTGGTGGACCTTGGCCTTGGATACAGGTGTTATGACAGGGTTGTAGACTTCTGTAACAACAACCACTATTGAACGTCTAACTGAGTTTTACTTTATTGTCTCACATTTCCAGGTGAACGATTTGAAAATTGATGCGCCCCACCTGAATGCAGAATGGCACCAAGTATCCATTACGCATGGCGTTTCCATCATCTTTTTCAATCAATCAAGGGATCTATCTTAGACATTGTTATCAGACATTGCTCTTTGACCATATTGGTTACATATACATTTGTGTATAAAAGACCTGACATAGAGAACTGGCAATATCATTCGCACTTGCTGACTACGTTTTGTATAGACTGTTACATATGATCACCTCTCTTTTAAAGTAATTGTCACTTTCACAAAAAAATTTGCTTTTTGCATTTCCTACTTTTAATAATCTAAAGCTACAGTGGGGGAAAAAAGTATTTAGTCAGCCACCAATTGTGCAAGTTCTCCCACTTAAAAAGATGAGAGAGGCCTGTAATTTTCATCATAGGTACACGTCAACTATGACAGACAAATTGAGGGAAAAAAATCCAGAAAATCACATTGTAGGATTTTTAATGAATTTATTTGCAAATTATGGTGGAAAATAAGTATTTGGTCACCTACAAACAAGCAAGATTTCTGGCTCTCACAGACCTGTAACTTCTTCTTTAAGAGGCTCCTCTGTCCTCCACTCGTTATCTGTATTAATGGCACCTGTTTGGACACCAGAAACAAAATTGTAGACCTGCACCAGGCTGGGAATAGGTAAGCAGCTTGGTTTGAAAAAATCAACTGTGGGAGCAATTATTAGGAAATGGAAGACATACAAGACCACTGATAATGTCCCTCGATCTGGGGCTCCACGCAAGATCTCACCCCGTGGGGTCAAAATGATCACAAGAACGGTGAGCAAAAATCCCAGAACCACACGGGGGGACCTAGTGAATGACCTGCAGAGAGCTGGGACCAAAGTAACAAAGCCTACCATCAGTAACACACTACGCCGCCAGGGACTCAAATCCTGCAGTGCCAGACGTGTCCCCCTGCTTAAGCCAGTACATGTCCAGGCCCGTCTGAAGTTTGCTAGAGTGCATTTGGATGATCCAGAAGAGGATTGGGAGAATGTCATATGGTCAGATGAAACCAAAATAGGACTTTTTGGTAAAAACTCAACTCGTCGTGTTTGGAGGACAAAGAATGATGAGTTGCATCCAAAGAACACCATACCTACTGTGAAGCATGGGGGTGGAAACATCATGCTTTGGGGCTGTTTTTCTGCAAAGGGACCAGGACGACTGATCCGTGTAAAGGAAAGAATGAATGGGGCCATGTATCGTGAGATTTTGAGTGAAAACCTCCTTCCATCAGCAAGGGCATTGAAGATGAAACGTGGCTGGGTCTTTCAGCATGACAATAATCCCAAACACACCGCCTGGGCAACGAAGGAGTGGCTTCGTAAGAAGCATTTCAAGGTCCTGGAGTGGCCTATCCAGTCTCCAGATCTCAACCCCATAGAAAATCTTTGTAGGGAGTTGAAAGTCCGTGTTGCCCAGCGACAGCCCCAAAACATCACTGCTCTAGAGGAGATCTGCATGGAGGAATGGGCCAAAATACCAGCATCAGTGTGTGAAAACCTTGTGAAGACTTACAGAAAACGTTTGACCTGTGTCATTGCCAACAAAGGGTATATAACAAAGTATTGAGAAACTTTTGTTATTGACCAAATACTTATTTTCCACCATAGTTTGCAAATAAATTCATTAAAAATCCTACAATGTGATTTTCTGGATTTTTTTTCCTCATTTTGTCTGTCATAGTTGACGTGTACCTATGATGAAAATTACAGGCCTCTCTCATCTTTTTAAGTGGGAGAACTTGCACAATTGGTGGCTGACTAAATACTTTTTTCCCCACTGTATATTGTTAGAAAACTCTTCTTCTGCGTCCAGGAATGGCCATGAGTGGATTGTTGGTGTGCGCCCTCGTGGCAGCGCTAGTGGGGGTTGGTTTGACATCGCCCGTATCCAAGTCGGATGACAACACCAAACAGGGTGGGATACTGCCACAGCTACTGGCCAGGAGGGAGGCAGTGAGGAATGCTGTGGAGAACGTCGCTAGGCAGGAGCAAGACACTCATTCTGTTTGGTTCATATAAGTTTGTATTGTTCGCAGAGATGATGAACGAGTGTTAGGACCGGGACTACCAAGGATGGGTAGACTTTGGACGGCGGAGTGCAGAGTAGAGACGTACCACAAGCCAACTGAGGAACGTCTGCCTGCACTGGCGTTACTCAGGAATCCATCCCTATTTGAAATATATTGTATATAATCATTGTCTTACATCATGACTTTTAATCCAAGTGTCATAATAAACATGTTTGCAGTATATACGTCTACAGGCATTTCTTGATTTCATTCAACATGCGCCAGTTTCCCGGACACAAAATCTACATTGAGTGTTAATTTTAGTTTAGGACAAGGCTTAATGTGTCCAGGAAACCGGCCCTTCGAGTAGAAAAATAACACACATGCACGTGTGTCTGATGGAAATAAAATGTACTTTTTAATTTACAGGTGGTACAATTTATAAACACATACAACTCAGTGATTATAACAAAGAATTCAGCAAAGAGTAGTCCATTTCAACATCTGAAATATATGCATTGCTGTTTGTTTCATTTTCTTCCGACTATAAATTGTCATAATTTGCTATAATTTTCCCCTTTTGATCTGCAGTATCCTATGCCTTTTATATACAATTGATTGTCCAGACAGCCGAAAGAGCATCCCAAAAAAAAACATGCAGTCCATGATCATTTGGTTTTTGTACCTTTCTTTTCTCGGGTGACACCTTGCTTGCATCTTTTTGTTTCTTCATAAGGTATCCCACTCAGTACAATCACTTTGGAGGAATTCACTTTGAATGCACAACTTCATTTTTTCATACAGCACACTTTCATTATTCCTGATGACATGAATAGCATTTGTACGAACAATACTTTAGTTTAAGGTCTGTTAACACAGACCCAGCACATAGACTAGTGTCGAGACCTTTTACTGTCCCCTTCTGTTGTCTTTGATACAACATGGTAGACTGCCTGAATGCTTTTGGTGAGGTTAGACTAAATGCACAAGTTTACAATGACTGACATAATTGACAGCATTTCGAAGTAAAGCATTTTACAATGACTTGCAGCAGGGGATGTGTGATGCCATACAAACGCACAGTACTGCTAGTGCTAAATGAGGACATTTGGGAAAGAGCAGAGTAGTATACCTCAGTGAATGTCAATAATGTCACAAACTTTCAGTGAGTTCAGTCAGTGTATCAGTCTCTCCACCATTCTGTAATGGGGAGTGATTGAAGTACTTATGGTTTTACCACAGTAAAGTGAATGTGGTTAATACCCACAAATGCTTCATTTTCTAATAGCAGCTATATATTGCAAAAGGACATACTGAATTCCAGTGCATCTTGTTTTTTTTTAGTGTGACAAACTAACTGCTGTGGTCAGTTTGGTGGTTCTTAAAAAACGATACCTTGAATCTTTCCCAACATAATGAAAAGGTAATGTGATTGTATTTGAAGGTAAAAAATAAATTATATTTGAAAACATATGGTGGGGTTCTTTCTAAAAAAAAAAAACACCACGAGAAGCACCATTCCCTTACTTTCATACCGTGTAAAACCATCGACACGCACGAAACACAGGTAGAAAAAAGCAACCCATGTTTCTCATCTTTTTATTTGATTAAAAAACAAAAACCCGCAAGTGTTCAAGCCAGCCGGAGCGGTGATCAGGTGATTCTCCTGAGAATGATCATGATGTCACACATTGTCGTGGAGACCTAGTATCTACAATACATGAGTCCATTACAAAAAGAAGAGTGACTGTACACGTAACATAAACTCAAAATATGGCTCTATGGTTCTTCCGAGGCTCCATTTTACAATGTAATTTTCTTCTTTTTTTTTTTTCTTTTTTTTTTTAGGGGGGATGGATCAGCTTAATATTGCAGATAGATTGCATCTTCTATCAATGTAATTGTCTGCATCACTTCCAATCCCCCATGTTTATTTTTATTTTTTATATATATATTCCCCTTTATAACTTTTCAACCCCACCATCCTTTCCCTACTTGGAGTAAATTAGTGAACAACAACGCCCAGGCCTCTACTTCCGGTCTATACTTACTATCTACACCTTATGGACAGAGTTAATTTTACAATAATTCTATATCTATATATATATATATATATATATATATATATATATATATATATATATATATACAGTGGGGAAAAAAAGTATTTGGTCAGCCACCAATTGTGCAAGTTCTCCCACTTAAAAAGATGAGAGAGGCCTGTCATTTTCATCATAGGTACACGTCAACTATGACAGACAAATTGAGAAAAAAAAATCCAGAAAATCACATTGTAGGATTTTTAATGAATTTATTTGCAAATTATGTTGGAAAATAAGTATTTGGTCACCTACAAACAAGCAAGTTTTCTGGCTCTCACAGACCTGTAACTTCTTCTTTAAGAGGCTCCTCTGTCCTCCACTCGTTACCTGTATTAATGGCACCTGTTTGAACTTGTTATCAGTATAAAAGACACCTGTCCACAACCTCAAACAGTCACACTCCAAACTCCACTATGGTCAAGACCAAAGAGCTGTCAAAGGACACCAGAAACAAAATTGTAGACCTGCACCAGGCTGGGAAGACTGAATCTGCAATAGGTAAGCAGCTTGGTTTGAAGAAATCAACTGTGGGAGCAATTATTAGGAAATGGAAGACATACAAGACCACTGATAATCTCCCTCGATCTGGGGCTCCACGCAAGATCTCACCCCGTGGGGTCAAAATGATCACAAGAACGGTGAGCAAAAATCCCAGAACCACACGGGGGGACCTAGTGAATGACCTGCAGAGAGCTGGGACCAAAGTAACAAAGCCTACCATCAGTAACACACTACTCCGCCAGGGACTCAAATCCTGCATTGCCAGACGTGTCCCCCTGCTTAAGCCAGTACATGTCCAGGCCCGTCTGAAGTTTGCTAGAGTGCATTTGGATGATCCAGAAGAGGATTGGGAGAATGTCATATGGTCAGATGAAACCAAAATATAACTTTTTGGTAAAAACTCAACTCATCGTGTTTGGAGGACAAAGAATGCTGAGTTGCATCCAAAGAACACCATACCTACTGTGAAGCATGGGGGTGGAAACTTCATGCTTTGGGGCTGTTTTTCTGCAAAGGGACCAGGACGACTGATCCGTGTAAAGGAAAGAATGAATGGGGCCATGTATCGTGAGATTTTGAGTGAAAACCTCCTTCCATCAGCAAGGGCATTGAAGATGAAACGTGGCTGGGTCTTTTAGCATGACAATGATCCCAAACACACCTCCCGGGCAACGAAGGAGTGGCTTCGTAAGAAGCATTTCAAGGTCCTGGAGTGGCCTAGCCAGTCTCCAGATCTCAACCCCATAGAAAATCTTTGGAGGGAGTTGAAAGTCCGTGTTGCCCAGCGACAGCCCCAAAACATCACTGCTCTAGAGGAGATCTGCATGGAGGAATGGGCCAAAATACCAGCAACAGTGTGTGAAAACCTTGTGAAGACTTACAGAAAACGTTTGACCTGTGTCATTGCCAACAAGGGGTATATAACAAAGTATTGAGAAACTTTTGTTATTGACCAAATACTTATTTTCCACCATAATTTGCAAATAAATTCATAAAAAATCCTACAATGTGATTTTCTGGAATTTCTTTTCTCATTTTGTCTGTCATAGTTGACATGTACCTATGATGAAAATTACAGGCCTCTCTCATCTTTTTAAGTGGGAGAACTTGCACAATTGGTGGCTGACTAAATACTTTTTTTCCCCACTGTATATTTATTTATTTTTTTGCTCCTGAACTTCTTCTACTCTCAACCTCTCCGATCATTTTCATGATGTCCATCCGGTTTGCTTCTAAATGCCATATCTTTCTAACTGTGCTCTTTCCCAAAAGCTCCCAACATACAACCTATATACTTATTATGGACACAGTATGCTTACATTATTAGCTATCTTTGTTATTATTTGTTGTTATTTGTTATTAGTCCCATCCTTCAACTCTATTCAATACCTCCCATCTATCTCTTAACACCATCCATATAGGATTTCTATTTGCCATATATATTTCAACCGTACTGTGATGTTTTACAAAAGTTCTGAACCTTTCTATTCTCATTGCTTCTACAGATTGTGAATTAAAAATAAACATTTTTGCTAAAAGTATTATTATATTATTGATTGATTGACTATGACTTTTCAGATCACCCAGTAATGCTATCTGCAAGGTTAGTTCCAGGTAAATATTGCAATCCTTTAGCCATTCCTGGACCTGTGTCCAAAAACAAGCTACAAATGGACAGAACCAAAACAAATGATCTAATGATTCTATCTCTTCACAGCAAAATCTGCAGAGCTGGGAAGATTGTATCCCCCATATAAATAACATTCTATTGGTAGCAAGAATTTTATATAATAATTTAAATTGAAAGATTCTAATTTTTGAATCCAGTGTCGTTTTGCGTGTCAGTTCATAAACACTATGCCATGGGATCGGTACGTCAAAGATCTCTTCCCAACTATTTTGCAATCTATATGGGACGGCTGTCAATCCTTTGGTCCTTAAGTGAAACTGATACACTTTTTTATTTATCACAGTTTTCCTTAACCAATTATGTTCTTTAATGCAAGGCCGACAGACAAGTTCCTTACTTTCTCCCCCTTCAACTTTCCTCTTCCACTTTTGCGGTAAGGCTGCAATTATTTGGTTGTAATTTTGGGTAGAGCAGACATTTCCATATGTTTTTGTTAGCTGCATGTGCATTTTACAATGTATTGCTGTGGGCCTGAAACATAAAATGGCGGTACAGTGGCATAGCCAGCATGTGGATTGAAGTCAATGACGATTGAGGAGGAACGGGAGAAGGAGGGGGGAGGGAGTTCTCCCAGTTGTTCTCAGACTCTAGGTGGATGTCTGTATTGCCTGACTGCTTCTCTCTCCTCTAAGTTCTCTCTGTTTGTTCAAGGCTCTAGCGTGGGGGTATGATCAATAGATTTACTTAGGGGTTGGGTGGGGTCAGAGTTAGAAGGGGAGTGGTTTAGAAAAGTTAGGGGATAAATATATACATTCCCAATCTGTCCATGCCTGTTGGCTCTTACTTTGCCTAATTTAGAGCTGAAGAAAGTGCTTGGACCAGCCTTTCTTACCACTGAGGAGAGAGGGATTGAGTAAGGGAGGAGAGAGAAGGACTGCTATACACACAAAGTAGCAAGGTACTTTTGAGGAGAAAAATGGGGCGGCACAGCAAAGCTGTAGTCATATTGTAAATACCTTTTCACGTTACTACTAATGACTAATTACTAATATTGGTCTTTCGTTTAATGAATGAATGAATGAGTTAAGGATAGAATGAATACCAAAAGGCAAATTACTGAAAAATAAATGGATTCCACTTTATTTTACAGTCCACTACCTGGGGATAAAAGGCAGAATCTACCGCACACCCAAAACCGATTAGTGATGGTGCTGGAGGCTAAATGGAAAACTGGAGAAACAGGGAAAAGTCTCTGCACACTTCCTTTCAGATGCAAATGTCAGTGAAATGAATCCAAAGCAACATAAGTAATTACCAGGTAGTGGACTGTTGAAGGTCGACTGACCAAAACCTCAGCTACTATTAAAACACCATTGCACACGATTTAGTACCAGGTAGTTACCTATTATTTCGACATCTTTGACGAAACTTCCAGGAAGTATTCATTGCCACCATATATACGTTCTTAGTAAATACCAGACAAACTTTTTGCACTTGACTGTATGCTGCTCTCTAGGCCAGGTCTCCCTCGAAAAAAATATATGAACAAATATAGATTTAAATAAAGCATACATAAAATAAAATGTGAAACCGGACTGTAAAAACTGACAGTCGAGTTACCGCACACCTAATATCTCAGATAACACACACAGGGTCTCCCCCTCACTCCTCACCTTCCAGGGGCTTGACAATCTGCAGGCGATCGGGTAGGTTGGAGCGTAAGCCCCCCGATCCGGCCGAGGAGTGCAGCCAGCTGCCATTGGAGTAGATGGTGCCTGTCGAAGCCACCGAGCTGGACACCAGGCTGTCCCCTCAAAGAAGGGGAGCCTTGAGGCATGGTTCTGTTGGCGGTCAGATAAACAGTGGAGTAAGGCTTTTAGGTCCTGGCCTCCAGGTATGCCCAGACGCTTAGGGCCACTAACACTGAGATCAGAGAGAGATAAAGGAAGGTTAGTGATATACTATACATTGTTGATGCACTAACACTCAGAGTAGAGGTAGAATAGGTTTTGAATACAAATGCACTGCTGTTATTAGTACACATAGACCAGAGAAATAGAAGCTGTATGTTTGAACATGTAGGAGTGACAGAAGTCCATTAATATACTAATATTTTACTGTTTGTCTACGCCTGTTGTCTGCAAAGCATGTGACAAATACAATTGGATTTTATTTAATTTGAAAAGGAAATACTCTGTGTATCTGTCTGTGTAGATTCTGTATGAGAGTTAATGTAATTCACACATATACACTGTTGCCAGTCTCACCTGTTGTCCCACCTATACACCTCTGCCAGCCTCGATATGGCACTGAGTGGTTTGTCCTCCAAGGTGAGGCTGGTGCTGTCTGAGCCGTAGTAGCTGGTACGGGGAGTGGAGGCGCGGCTGGAGCGCAGTGACATGGGGCTGGAGCCGGGCACCTGGCCGGGGGAGTGGCACCGCGACCGCAGCCTCGGCGCTTGGTTCACCACCTTCACCGTCTCAAACACGCGCCACGGGTGGTTCCTTTGGCAACCATAGATAAACCATATAGATTAGTGGTGGTGATGAAGTGCCCGTTAATAAGTCTAACATGTATATGTTTATGTCAGTGTATTTGTGCTTGAATATTAGATTTTAAACATTGTATTTGACATATTCTACATTTTGGATCAATAGATGTGCTTGTTATGTCATGCGGTTTTTGTTCAATCAAACATAATTGGTAACATTTCACCTTTGGCACATAACTGAGATACCGGTATTGTCATTCGACTGAGCTTAACAGGTTGGAAAAAGCACATTGTCAACGGTGTTTCATGCTTTCACATTGACATCATCACTCACTTGTACTTGGAGGGGGAAGGGACGTCCAAGCCCTTGCGGAAGGTGCCCTCTATCTCTGCTGCCAGGGAGTCACCGCCACCTCCAGTCCCATCAATGTGGATAGGGGGGTGCAACGCCCAGCCAACACCGTCCCCAAAAACAAAGGAGATGATCGTGGACTTCAGGAAACAGCAGAGGGTGCACCCCCCTATCCACATCGACGGGACCGCAGTGGAGAAGGTGGAAAACTTCAAGTTCCTTGGCATACACATCACTGACAAACTGAAATGGTCCACCCACGCAGACAGTGTGGTGAAGAAGGCACAACAGAGCCTCTCCATCCTCAGGAGGCTGAAGAAATTTGGCTTGGCACCTAAAACCCTCACAAACTTTTACAGATGCACAATTGAGAGCATCCTGTCGGGCTGTATCACCTCTTGGTACGACAACTGCACCACCCGCAACCTCAGGGCTCTCCAGAGGGTGGTGCGGTCTGCCGAACACATTACCGGGGGCAAACTACCCGCCCTCCAGGACACCTACAGCACCCGATGTCACAGGAAGGCCAAAAAGATCATCAAGGACATTAACCACCCAAGTCACTGCCTGTTCAACCCGCTATCATCCAGAAGGCGAGGTCAATACAGGTGCATCAAAGCTGGGACCGAGAGAATGAAAAACAGCTTCTATCTCAAGGCCATCAGACTGTTAAATAGCCCTCACTAGCACATTAGAGGCTGCTGCTGCCTATTGAAATCACTGGCCACTTTAAGAAATGGAACACTAGTCACTTTAATAATGTTTACATATCTTGCATTACTCATCTCATATGTATATACTGTATTCTATAATAGTCTGCTGTTTCTTAGTCCATGCCGCTATGTCATTGAAAATACTATTGAATTCCATTCCATTTGTGTGTATTGGGTATATGTTGTGAAATTGTTAGATATTACTTGATAGATATTATTGCACTGTCGGATCTAGAAGCACAAGCATTTCGCTACACCCGCAATAACATCTGCTAAACACGTGTATGTGACAAATAAAATTAGACTTGATTTGATTTGATTTAGCGCTACACCGTGCTGTTGGGCAGGCTCTTTTTGCGCAGGTTCTTAATGTCCTCTCTGGCCTCCCGTAGCATGTCCTCGCACTCTGAGTACTTGTCTTGCAGGTAGTTTATTTGCAGCCAGGGAGTGCCAGAGGTCAGTTAAATACACACTGCTACCGAGGTTACGTACAAGCTTGCCTTGAGGGACATATCTAGGATCAGCTCAGCCTCCTCAAATCATTGCCTTAAAAATAAGGGGGGAAATCCAAAAACCGACCTTAGATCAGTGTTAAGAGCAACTTTATCCTACTTGTTATTGATAGCTCATTGGAGGGTAATGAGTTGTGGATAGTGGGGAAAGTGTGAGGTGGGTCTTATCTCTGATTTGAGCTGTGATTGGCTCTCCCGCAATGCACTCAGGTGCTGGGTCAGCTCTTTGTTGTCAGTGGTGAGTGGAGAGTTAATACCATGATCGTATCAGTGATACTGTATACCAACTTGATACTCTACACTGCCTTGCAAAAGTATTCATCCCCCTTGGCGTTTTTCCTATTTTGTTGCATTTCAATCTGTAAATTAAATGGATTTTTATTGGGATTTCATGTAATGGACATACAGTTGAAGTCGGAAGTTTACATACACCTTAGCCAAATACATTTAAACTCAGTTTTTCACAATTCCTGACATTTAATCCTAGTAAAAATTGCCTGTCTTAGGTCAATTAGGATCACCACTTTATTTTAAGAATGTGAAATGTCAGAATAATAGTAGAGAGAATGATTTATTTCAGCTTTTATTTCTTTCATCACATTACCAGTGGGTCAGAAGGTTACATAAACTCAATTAGTATTTGCTAGCATTGCCTTTAAATTGTTTAACTTGAGTAAATCGTTTCAGGTAGCCTTCCACTAGCTTCCCACAATACGTTGGGTGAATTTTGGCACATTCCTCCTGGTGTAACTGAGTCAGGTTTGTAGGCCTCCTTGCTCGCACATGCTTTTTCAGTTCTGCCCACAAATGTTCTATAGGATTGAGGTCAGGGCTTTGTGATGGCCACTCCAATACCATGACTGTGTTGTCCTTAAGCCATTTTGCCACAACTTGGGAAGTATGCTTGGGGTCATTGTCCATTTGGAAGATCCATTTGCGACCAAGCTTTAACTTCCTGAATGATGTCTTGAGATGTTGCTTCAATATATCCACATAATTTTCCTTCCTCATGATGCCATCTATTTTGTGAAGTGCACCAGTACCTCCTGTAGCAAAGCACCCCCACAGCATGATGCTGCCACCCCCGTGCTTCACGTTTGGGATGGTGTTCTTTGGCTTGCAAGCCACCACCTTTTTCCTCCAAACATAGCGATGGTCATTATGGCCAAACAGTTCTATTTTGGTTTCATCAGACCAGAGGACATTTCTCCAAAAAGTATGTCGATATAGGGCTCGTTTTACTGTGGATATAGATACTTTTGTACCTGTTTCCTCCAGCATCTTCACAAGGTCCTTTGCTGTTGTTCTAGGATTGATTTGCACCAAAGTACGTTAATCTCTAGGAGACAGAACGCGTCTCCTTCCTGAGCGGTATGACAGCTGCATGGTCCCATGGTGTTTATACTTGCGTACTATTGTTTGTACAGATGAACGTGGTACCTTCAGGTGTTTGGAAATTGCTCCCAAGGTTGAACCAGACTTGTGGAGGTCTACAATTTTTAGACTGAGGTCTTGACTGATTTCTTTTGATTTTCTCATGATGTCAAGCAAAGAGGCACTGACTTTGAAGGTAGGCCTTGAAATACATCCACAGGTACACCTCCAATTGACTAACATGATGTAAATTAGCCTATCAGAAGCTTCTAAAGCCATGACATCATTTTCTGGAATTTCCCAAGCTGTTTAAAGGCACAGTCAACTTAGTGTATGTAAACTTCTGACCCACTGGAATTGTGATACAGTGAATTATAAGTGAAATAATCTGTCTGTAAACAATTGTTGAAAAAATATTGTGTCATGCACAAAGTAGATGTCCTAACCGACTTGCCAAAACTATAGTTTGTTAACAAAAAATGTGTGGAGTGGTTGAAAAACAAGTTTTAATGACTCCAACCTAACTGTATGTAAACTTCCGACTTCAACTGTAGTTTCCGTCCTCCTTTGGGTACGTTGACTTCAATACAAAACCTAGGAGGCTCGTGGTTTTCACCCCTTTCCATAGACTTATACAGTAATTATGACAACTTCCAGATGATTTCCTCTAACCTATCAGAGATCTTGCAGCATGAACTGAAATGTTGTCCACCGAATCAAAGGATCAGAGAATGAATCTAGTACTGAAAGCATTAGCAACAGCTAGCTAGCACTGCTTTCTTCAAAAATGAGAGGGAGAGAGATGTATTTCGTTGTATTTTTTGTTGTAAATTCGAGCATCATGTAGAACCCTAAACCTATCGTTGTTACATTGAACTTGGTGAATGGAATATGAATGACAGTCATCCAATATGCTGTAATAGAAATAAGGCCATGCTCATTAAAAATATTGTTGTCCTCCCTCATCTTAAACGGCACCGACCGCCACTGCTGTAAAGATGTTTCTTTCAGCTTTTTAGAGGACAACAACACACCCACAATTATGATATCAGTGTCCTGAAATGCATTGACATCTAGATTTTATCAACAGCCAAATGTATCATGCAGCGTCGGTGTCGTAGACCTACAGAACATGAACTTTAAACCCGTCATAGAGTACAGAGAACGTACATTGCTTGTGATCCTGTGAGTTTACAATGGAGCTAAAATAGCTTTATAATGGCTGATGATGCAAGTAATATTTTCCCTGATGTCACTTATGTAACTGTAATAATCTGTTTCCACTTTTAATTGGGCTGGCCAAAGATGTTTAAATGAGAGAAATGCCACCTGGTGGCAACGAATGGATAAACAGGAAAAACACATTCTAACGCCTGAAGGTGCTACGTTCATCTGTACAAACAATAGTACGCAAGTACAAACACCATGGGACCATGCAGCCGTCATACCACTCAGGAAGGAGATGCGTTCTGTCTCCTAGAGATGAACGTACTTTGGTGCGAAAAGTGCAAA